>NW_022332362.1:0-1654 GCF_002776525.5 Piliocolobus tephrosceles | reverse complement strand
GCACCCAATACAGGAGCACCCAGATTCATAAAGCAAGTCCTTAGAGATTTACAAAGAGACTTAGACCCCCTTACAATAATAATGGGAGACTTCGACACTCCACTGTCAAGATTAGACAGATCAACGAGACAGAAAGTTAACAAGGATATCCAGGAATTGAACTCATCTCTTCACCAAGCGGACCTAATAGACATCTACAGAACTCTCCACCCAAAATCAATAGAATATACATTCTTCTCAGTAACACATCGCACTTATTCCAAAATTGACCACATAATTGGAAGTAAAGCACTCCTCAGCAAATGTAAAAGAACAGAAATTATAACAAACTTTTCTCAGACCACAGTGCAATCAAAGTAGAACTCAGAACTAAGAAACTCAATCAAAACTGCTCAACTACATGGAAACTGTACAACCTGCTCCTGAATGACTACTGGGTACATAACGAAATGAAGGCAGAATCAAAGATGTTCTTTGAAACCAATGAGAACAAAGATACAACATACCAGAATCTCTGGGACACATTTAAAGCAGTGTGTAGAGGGAAATTTATAGCACTAAATGCCCACAAGAGAAAGCTGGAAAGATCTAAAATTGACACTCTAACATCACAATTAAAAGAACTGGAGAAGCAAGAGCAAACACATTTAAAAGCTAGCAGAAGGCAAGAAATAACTAAGATCAGAGCAGAACTGAAGGAGATAGAGACACAAAAAAACCCTCCAAAAAATCAATGAATCCAGGAGTTGGTTTTTTGAAAAAATCAACAAAATTGACAGACCGCTAGCAAGACTAATAAAGAAGAAAAGAGAGAAGAATCAAATAGACGCAATTAAAAATGATAAAGGGGATATCACCACGGACCCCATAGAAATACAAACTACCATCAGAGAATACTATAAACACCTCTACGCAAATCAACTAGAAAATCTAGAAGAAATGGATAATTTCCTGGACACTTACAGTCTTCCAAGACTAAACCAGGAAGAAGTCGAATCCCTGAATAGACCAATAGCAGGCACTGAAATTGAGGCAATAATTAATAGCCTACCAACCAAAAAAAGCCCAGGACCAGATGGATTCACAGCTGAATTCTACCAGAGGTACAAAGAGGAGCTGGTACCATTCCTTCTGAAACTATTCCAATCAATAGAAAAAGAGGGAATCCTCCCTAACTCATTTTATGAGGCCAGCATCATCCTGATACCAAAGCCTGGCAGAGACACAACAAAAAAAGAAAATTTTAGACCAATATCCCTGATGAACATCGACGCAAAAATCCTCAATAAAATACTGGCAAAACGGATTCAGCAGCACATCAAAAAGCTTATCCAGCATGATCAAGTGGGCTTCATCCCTGGGATGCAAGGCTGGTTCAACATTCGCAAATCAATAAACATAATCCAGCATATAAACAGAACCAAAGACAAGAACCACATGATTATCTCAATAGATGCAGAAAAGGCTTTTGACAAAATTCAACAGCCCTTCATGCTAAAAACGCTCAATAAATTCGGTATTGATGGAACGTACCTCAAAATAATAAGAGCTATTTATGACAAATCCACAGCCAATATCATACTGAATGGGCAAAAAGTGGAAAAATCCCCTTTGAAAACTGGCACAAGACAGGGATGCCCTCTCTCACCACTCC
>NW_022332360.1:0-17881 GCF_002776525.5 Piliocolobus tephrosceles | reverse complement strand
CTTTGATGGTTTAAAGTCTGTTTTATCAGAGACTAGGATTGCAACCCCTGCTTTTTTTTGTTCTCCATTTGCTTGGTAGATCTTCCTCCATCCCTTTATTTTGAGCCTATGTATGTCTCTGCATGTGAGATGGGTCTCCTGAAGACAGCAGACTGATGGGTCTTGACTCTTTATCCAGTTTGCCAGTCTGTGTCTTTTAATTGGAGCATTTATTCCATTTACATTTAAGGTTAATATTGTAATGTGTGAACTTGATCCTGCCATTATGATATTAACTGGTTATTTTGCTCATTAGTTGATGCAGTTTCTTCCTAACCTCGAGGGTCTTTACATTTTGGCATGTTTTTGCAATGGCTGGTACCAGTTGTTCCTTTCCATGTTTAGGGCTTCCTTCAGGGTCTCTTGTAAGGCAGGCCTAGTGGTGACAAAATCTCTAAGCATTTGCTTATCTGTAAAGGATTTTATTCCTCCTTCACTGATGAAACTTAGTTTGGCTGGATATGAAATTCTGGGTTTAAATTTCTTTCCTTTAAGAACGTTGAATATTGGCCCCCACTCTCTTCTGGCTTGTAGAGTTTCTGCTGAGAGATCTGCTGTTAGTCTGATGGGCTTCCCTTTGTGGGTTACCTGACCTTTCTCTCTGGCTTCCATTAAGATTTTTTCCTTCATTTCAACTTTGGTGAATCTGGCAATTATGTGTCTTGGAGTTGCTCTTCTGGAGGAGTATCTTTGTGGTGTTCTCTGTATTTCCTGAATTTGAATGTTGGCCTGCCCTACTAGGTTGGGGTCGTTCTCCTGGATGATGTGCTGAAGAGTGTTTTCCAATTTGGTTCCATTTTCCCCCTCACTTTCAGGCATCCCAATCAGACGTAGATTTGGTCTTTTTATATAATCCCACACTTCTTGCAGGCTTTGTTCATTTCCTTTCCTTCTTTTTCTTTTGGTTTCTCTTCTTGCTTCATTTCATTCATTTGATCCTCAATTGCTGATATTCTTTCTTCCAGTTGATCGAGTCAGTTACTGAAGCTAGTGCATTTGTCACGTATTTCTCGTGTCATAGCTTTCATCTCTGTCATTTCATTTATGACCTTCTCTGCATTAATTAGTCTAGCTTTCAATTCTTCCACTCTTTTTTCAAGATTTTTAGTTTCTTTGACCTGAGTACATTATTCCTCCTTTAGCTCTGAGTATTTTGATGGACTGAAGCCTTCTTCTCTCATCTTGTCAAAGTCATTCTCTGACCAGCTTTGATCCATTGCTGGCGATGGGCTGTGCTCCTTTGCAGGGGGAGATGCGCTTTTAGTTTTTGAATTTCCAGCTTTTTTGCCCTGCTTTTTCCCCATCTTTGTGGTTTTATCTGTCTCTTGTCTTTGATGATGGTGATGTACTGATGGGGTTTTTGTATAGGTGTCCTTCCTGTTTGATAGTTTTCTTTCTGACAGTCAGGACCCTCAACTGTAGGTCTGTTGGAGATTGCTTGAGTTCCACTCCAGACACTGTTTGCCTGGGTATCAGAAGCAGAGGTTGCAGAAGATAGAATATTGCTGAACAGCGAGTGTACCTGTCTGATTCTTACTTTGGAAGCTTCCTCTTAGGGGTGTACTCCACCCTGTAAGGTGTGGGGTGTCACACTGCCCCTAGTGGGGGATGTCTCCCAGTTAGGCTACTCAGGGTTCAGGGAGCCACTTGAGCAGGCAGTCTGTCCCTTCTCAGATCTCAACCTCCATGTTGGGAGATCCACTGCTCTCTGCAAAGCTGTCAGACAGAGTTGTTTGTTTCTGTAGAGGTTCTGCTGCTTTTTTGTTGTTGTTATTTATCTGTGCCCTGTCCCCAGAGGTGGAGTCTACAGAGACAGGCAGGTTTCCTTGAGCTGCTGTGGGCTCCACCCAGTTCGAGCTTCCCAGTGGCTTTGTTTTCCTACTTAAGCCTCAGCAATGGCGGGCGCCCCTCTCCCAGCCTGGCTGCTGCCTTGCAGTTAGATTGCAGACTGCTGTGTTAGCAATGAGGGAGGCTCCATGGGTGTGGGACCCTCCTGGCCAGGTGTGGGATATATTCTCCTGGTGTGCCCATTTGCTTAAAGTGCAGTATTGGGGTGGGAGTTACCCGAATTTCCAGGTGTTGGGTGTCTCAGTTCCCCTGGCTAGGAAAACGAATTCCCTTCCCCCTTGCACTTCCCAGGTGAGGGGATGCCTCGCCCTGCTTCAGCTGTTGCTGGTCGGCTGCAGCAGCTGACCAGCACCGATTGTCTGGCACTCCCTAGTGAGATGACCCCAGTACCTCTGTTGAAAATGCAGAAATCACCGGTCTTCTGTGTTGCTCGCACTGGGAGTTGGAGACTGGAGCTGTTCCTATTCGGCCATCTTGCTCTGCCCCTGGCTCCCAGCATTTTCTGTGGGCTCACTAGTTCTCCCTTCTGCCTGCCTCAATGTCACCCTGAGTCCCTTTGGCTCGCCCAGGCCATCCTGCATCCCCGTTTTCACTTGTGAAAGGTCTTCTGCCAGAGACACAGACACCCTACTCCAAAGCCTGAGGCACTACAGCCCATCCGTGACAGACCTGGGGGATTCTAGGATGGGAGAGGTCTCCTTGGGAGGCTCCCAACATTCCATGCTGTGTCGCCGATTCTCCCCTCTGCTGGTCTCAACTTCCCCCTGAGTCCCTGCGACCTGTCGACCCCACACTGCGTCCCCATTTTCACTTGTGGGAGCCTTCCGCTACAGATACAGGCACCCTGCTTCAAAACCTTAAGTATTACAGCACAGCCGGCACAGTCCTGGGGACTTCTGGGATGAAATAGGCCTCCTTGGGAGGCTCCCAGCATTCCCTGCCTTCCTGCTACTTCCCCCATCTGCCTGCCTCAATGTCCCCGTGAGGCTCTGCTGCCCGTGCATGCCACCCTGCCACCTCGTTCTCTTTTATAAGTCTTTGGTGAGAGACACAGGCTCCCTGCTCCAAAGACTAGGGCATAAAAGCCTGTCTGGGGCAGCTCTGGGGGCTTCTGTCATGGAAGAGACCTCCTTGTGAGGCTCCTAGCATTCCCTGAGGTCTGGCTGCTTCTCATCTCTGCCTGCCTCATTTTCTGCCTGAGTCCCTGTGGCCCTCCCATGCCACCCTTTGGTCAGCCCATGCCACCCTGCCTGCCTGTTTTCGCTTGTGGGGGTCTTTTTCGAGAGACACAGGCATGCTGCTCCTAATCCTGGGGCATTCTGGCCCCCCCAGGATAGTTATGGAAGCTTCTGGGATAGGAGAGGCCTTTTAGGAAGGCTTCCAGCATTCCCTGCGGTCTCACCACTTCTTTCCTCTGCCAGCCTCAAAGTCTCCCTGAGTTCCTGTGGCCCGCCCAGGCCACATCGAGGCCTTGTTTTTGCTTGAGGGTATCTTCTGTGAGAGAGACAGACACCCTGCTTGAAAGCCTTGGGCATTACAATCCACCCGGTACAGCCCTGGAGATGTCTGAGATGAAATAGGTTTCCTTAGGAGAGCCCCAGCTTTCCCTGCAGTCTCGCTGCATAATTATCTTTTTGGCCTACCTTAATGTTCCCCTACCACCCTACGCCCCAACCACACCACGCTAGGCCCCGTTTTCACTAGTAAGGGCCTTCCGTGACAGACACCCTGCTCCAAAGCCTAGGGTTTTACCATGCAACCGAATCAGCCCGAGGGTTTGTGGGATAAGAAAGGCCTTATTGAAAGGCTCCAAGCATTCCCTGTGGTCTCACTGCTTCTCCCCTCGGCTTCCCTCAACATCCTTCTGAGTCCCTGCGGCCTGCCCACGGCAGCCTTCTGCACTGTTTTAGCTTGTGGGGGCCTTTCAGAAGAGATACAGTCACCCTGCTTTAAAACTTGGGTATTTACATACATCCCCCCAACAGCCCTGGGGGCTTCTGAGATGGTAGAGGCCTCCATAACAGGCTCCCAGCATTGTCTACACTATCCGTGCTTCTCCCCTCTTCTTCCTTAATGTCCCCCTGAGTCCCTCCAGCCCTCTCATGCCAGCGGACTTCCCCTTTTTGCTTGTAAGGGCCTACTGTGAGAGACACATGCACCCTGCTCCAAAGCCAGGGGTTTTACAGCCGACTGGGAAAGCCCTGGGAGCTTCTGGGAGGGAGAGGACTGCTTGGGAGCCTCCCAGCATTCCCTGCAGTCTCATTGCTTCTCACCTCTGCCTGCCTCAATGTTCCCCCTGAATTTCTGCTTTCCAATCATGCCACACTGTGGCCTCCTTTTCACTTATGGGGGTCTTCCACGAGAGACACAGGCACCCTTCTCCAATGTCTGGGACTTTACTGCCTGTATGGGACAGCCATGGGGGATTCTGGTATGGGAGAGCCCCCCTTGGGAGAAACCCAGCATTCCCTGCTGTCTCGCAGCTTCTCCCCTCTGCCTTTCTCAACATCCTCCTGAGTCCCTTCAGCCCGTTAATGCCACATTGTGGCCCAGTTTTTGATTGTGGTGGATTTCAGAGAGAGAGAGAGGCTCCCTTCTTCAAAGTCTGAGTTTTGAAAACACATTTTTTAATTTGTAGAATCTGCAAATGGACATTTTGAAGCCCACTGGGTCTTGTAGTGAAAAGCAGAACATCCCGTGGTAAGACTCGAAATAGGCTATCTGTGAAACTGCTTTGTGATATGTGCACTCAGCTCACAGAGTTATGTTTTTTTTTTTTTTTTTTTTTTTGATTCAACAGGATGGAGACACTCTTTGTAGAGTCTGTGAAGGGATATATCACAGCCCACTGAGGCCTTGGTATAAAACCGGATATCCTATGATAAAATCACTAAGAAGCTATCTGTGAAACTATTTTGTGATGTGTGCATTTAGCTCACTGTGCTAAAACTTTCTTTAGATTAAGCAGGTGTGAAACACTATTTTTCTATAATCTGCAAAGTGACATTTCAGAGCCCACCGAAGCCTATAGTTAAAAACAGAAGAACCAGCGATAAAAATGAGAAAGAAGCTATTGGTGAAACTGCTTTGTTACGTGTGGATTCAGCTAACAGAGTTAAACCTTTCTTTGGATTCAGCAGGCTTGAAACACTCCATTTTTTAAAATCTGAGATGGAATATTTCAGAGCCCAGTGAGGCCTGGGGCAAAAATCAACTATCCTGTGGTAAAAATTGGAAAGAACTTATCTGTGAAACTGCTTCATGATGTATGGATTTAGTTAACAAAATTAAATGTTCTTTTGATTCAGCAGGTTGGATTTTTTTTTTTTTTTTTGTAGACTCTGTGAAGGGACATTCAGACCCCATTGAGGACTATATGAAAAATTGAAAATTCGGCAATGAAAGCTGGAAAGAAGCTATCTGTGAAACTGATTTGTAATGTGTGCATTCAGCTCAGAGAATTAAGCATTTCTTTTGATACATCAGGTTAAAACCACTATTTTTTTAGGGTATGTGAAGGGACATTTCAGAGCCCACTATGGCCTATACAGAAAAACAGAATATCCAGTGATAAAAATTAGAAAGAAGCTATCTCTGAAACTGATTTTTGATATGTGGATTCAGCTCACAGAGTTAAGCCTTTCTTTTGATTCAGGAAGTTGGAAACATTTTTTTTTGGTAGAGTCTGTGAAGGGGCATTTTAGAGGCCACTGAGGCCTTAGTGAGAAACAGAGTATCCCACAATAAAAATTAGAAAAAAGTTATCTGTGAAACCGCTTTGTGATGTGTGGACTAAGCTCACAGAGGTAAACTTTACTTTGGATTCAGGAGGTTAGAAACTCTCTTTTTCTACAGTCTGTGAAAGAACATTTTGGAAAATATCTATTATGCAAAATTGAATGTCACATGATAAAACAAGAAAAGAAGCTATCAGTGAAACTGCATTGTGATGTGTGGATTAAGATCACAGAGTTTAACGTTTCTATTCACTCAGTATATTGGAAAAATTCTTTTACTAGAATCTGCAAAGGGACATTTCGGAGTTCACTAAAACCTATGGTGAAAAACTAAATATCCCATGATAAAAACTAGAGAGACTATAAAATTGCTTTGTAATGTGTGCATTCAGCTCACAGAGTTAAAACTTTCTTTTGATTCAGTTGGTTGGAAACACTATTTTTGTTGAATCTTTGAGGGGATATTTCAAAGCCAACAGAGTCCTGTAGTAAAAAACTGAATATTTTGCAATAAAAACTAGCAAGAATCTATCTGTGAAACTGTTTTTGTGATGTGTGGATTCAGCTTACAGTGAATACACAGCTTACCTTTGTTTTGATTCGGCAAGTTATAAAAACTCTTTTTGTAGGTTCTGCTAAGAAATATTTCATAACCCACTGAGGTTGATAGTGAGAAACAGAATTCAGCTCACAAGGTTAAACCTTTCTTTTGATTCAGCAAGTTGGAAGCACTATTTTTGCTTAATCTCTGAAGGGACATTTCAGACTTCACTGAGGTCTACAGTGAAAAACAAAAAAATCCCATCATAAAAACCTGAAAAAAGCTACCAGTGAAAATTCTTTGTGATGTATGCGTTCAGGCCACAAAGTTAAACCTTGGTTTTGATACAACTAGTTGGAAAAACTCTTTTTGTAGAACTTGCGAACATACATTTTGGAGTAAACTGAGACTTATAGTGAAAAACTGAATATCCCAAGATAATACCAAGAAAGAAGCTATCTGTGAAGTTGCTTTATGATATATGGATTCACTTCACAGAGATAGAACTTTCTTCTGATTTAGAAGGTTGGAAATAATCTTTTTGCTGAAGCTGTAAAGGGAACTTGTGGAACCCACTGAAGTCTATAGTGAGAAACAGAATATCCCTTGATAAGAACTGGAAAGAAACTATCTGTGAAACTACTTAATGTGTGTATTAATAATGTGTGTATTCAGTTCACAGAGGTAAATATTTCTTTTGATTCAGCAGATTGGAAACATTCTTTTTGTAGTATTTGTGAAGGGCCATTTCTGAGCCCACTGAAGCCTAGAGCGAAAAATGAAATATCCCACCATAAAAACTAGAAAGAAGCTATCTGTGAATCTAATTGTGATGTGCGGATTCAACTCACTGAGTTAAAACTTTCTTTGGATTAAGATGGTTGGTAACAATCTTTTTGTAGAATCTGAGAAGGGACATTTCATAGCCTACTGAGGCCTATATTGAGAAACAGAATATTTCATGATGAGGACTAGAAAGAAGATATCTGTGAGGCTGCTTTGTGATATGGGCACTCAGCTTACAGAGTTGAACTTTTCTTTTTATTCAGCATATTGGATACACTCTTTTTGTAGAATCTGCATAGGAACATTTCAGAGTGCACTGAGGCCTATAGTGAGAAAAAATACATCCTGCAATTCAAACTAGAAATAATTGATATGTGAAACTGCTTTGTGATGTGTGCATTCAGATAACAGAATTAACCCTTTCCTTTAATTCAGCAGATAAAAAACAAACTTTTTGTAAAATCTGTGAAATGGAGATTTCGAAGCCCACTGAGGCCAATAGAGAAAAATAGAATATCCCATGATAAAAACTAGAAAGAAGCTATCAGTGAAACTGCTGTATGCTGTATGAATTCAGCTCAACGACTTAAAGCTTTCTTTTGATACAGCAGATAGGAATCTGCTGTAGAATCTGTGAAGGGACACTTTGGAGCCCTGTGAAGCCTATAGTGAAAAAATAAATATCCCCCGATATATACTAGAAAGAAGCTATCAGTGAAACTGATTTGTCATGTGTGTATTCAGCTCACAGAGTTCAACCTTTCTCCTGATTCAACAGGTTGGAAAAACTCATTCTGTAAAATCAGGGAAGAAATATTTTGAAGATCAGCGAGGCTTCAAACACCGAGTATCCCGTGACAAAAATTAGAAAGAAGTTATGTGTGAAACTCCTTTGTGATGTGTTGATTCAGCTCACAGAGTTAAACCTTTGTTTTTTTATTCAGCAGGTTTGAACCTATCTCTTTTTAGAATCTGTGAAGAAACATTTCAGAGCCTGCTGAGACCTATAGTGAAAAACCAAGCAACTTACAATCAAATAGAAAGAGGCTATATGTGAAACTACTTTGTGATGTGTGCATTTTGCTCACAGAGTTACACCTTTCTTTTGATTCAGCCTGTGGGAAAACCTCTTTTTGTATAATCTGCAAAGGGACATTTCAGAGCCCACTGAGGCCTATAGTGAAAAACTAAAAATCTCGTGATAAAACTAGAAAGAAACTGTCTATGAGTCTCCTTTGTGATGTATGGATTCAGCTCAACGAGTTAAACCTTTCTTTTGACACAGCAGGTTTCAACATTCTTTTCTTAGTACCTGGGAAGGGTCTTTTCTCAGCCCACAGAGGCCTGTAGTGAAAAACTGAATATTCCATGATAAAAACCAGAAAGAAGCTACCTGTGAAACTGCTTTGTGAGGTGTGCATTCAACTCGCAGAGCTAAATTTTTGTTTAATTCAGCAGGTTTTGAAACTCTTGTTGAAAAATCTGCAAAGGTAGATTTTAGTGTTCACTGAGGCCTATAATGAGAAACAGAATATCCCGTGATAAAAACTAGAAAGAAGATATCTGTGAAACTCCTTTGTGATGTGTGCATTCAGCTGACAGAGTTATATCTTTCCTTTTATTTAGTTGGTTGAAAATACCCCTTCTGTAGATTCTGGGCAGGGGCACTTCTTAGACCACTGATGCCTATAGTAAAACATGGAATATACCATGATACAATAGAAAGAGGCTATCTGTGCAACTGCTTTTCATGTGTACATTCACCTTACAGATTTAAACTTTTCTTTTCATTTAGCAACTTGAAAAATCTGTTTTTGTAAAATCTTCCAAGGAACGTTTCTGAACCTACTGAAGTGTATAGTAAAAAAATGAATATCCCACAATAAAAACTAGAAAGAAGCTATATGTGAAACTGCTTTGTGGTGTGTGGATTCAGCTCACAGAGTTAAACTTTTCTTTTGATTCAGCAGGTTGTAAGAACATTTTGTAGAATATGTGAATAAACATTTCGGAGCACACTGAGGCCTATAGTAAAAAGCTAAATATCCTATGATAAAAACTAGGAAGAATCCATCTATGAATGCACTTTATGATGTGTGGATTCAGCTCACAGAGGTAAACTTTTCTTATGATTCAGCAGGTTTGAAACAGTTTTTTCATAAATCTGGGAAGGGTCATTTCAAAGCCTACTGAGGCCTATAGTAAAAAACCAAATATCCCACAATAAAAGCCAGAAAAAAGCTTTCTGTGAAACAGCTTGATGATGTGTGCATTCATCTCACAGATTTAATCCTTTATTTTGATTAAACAAATTGGAAACACTCTTTTACTCGAATCTGTGAAGTGACATTTCAGTGCCCACTGATACCTATAGGGCAAAACAAAAAATCTCCTTTTATAAACTAGAAAGAAGCTACCTGTGAAACTCCTTTGTGATGTGTGGATTTAGCTAACAGAGTTAAACCTTTCTTATGATTCAGCAAGTTGGAAACACTCTTTTTGTAGAATCTACAAAGGGACATTTCTGAGCCCACCAAGGCCTATATTGAAAAACAGAATATCTCATGATAGAAACTTGAAAGAAGCTATTTGTGAAACTGCTTGTAATGTGTGCCATCAGTTCACAGAGTTAAATGTTTCTTTTGATTCAGCAGGTTGGAAACACACTTTCTGTAGGACCTGTGAATGGACATTTCAGAGCCCACTAGGCCTATAGTGAAAAACCGAACTTTTGCAATTAAAACTAGAAAGAAGCTATCTGTGAAATTCTTTTTTTTGAGGGATGCATTCAGCTCATAGAATTAAACCATTGTTTTGATTCAACAGGTTGGAAACACTCTTTTATTAGAATCCGTGAGTCATTTCAGAGCCCACTGAAGTCTATAGTTTAAAACCAAATATTCTACAATAAAAACTATAAAGAAGCTATATAAGAAACTTATTTGTGATGTATACATTTGGCTGACAGAGTTAAACCTTTCTTTTCATTTAGAAGGTTGGAAAAACTCTTTTTGTGGAATCTGCAAAGGGACATTTCGGAGCCCACTGAGGCCTACAGAGAATAACGGAATATCCCATAATAAAAATGAGAAATAAGCTACCTGTGAAACTCCTTTTTGACATGTACATTCATCTCACAGTTAAGCTTTTCTTTTATTCAACAGGGTGGAAATATTCTTTTTGTAGAATCTGCGAAGGGATATATTGAAGCCTATTGAGGCCTATATTGAAAAACTGAATATGCAAAAACAAACACTAGGACAAAGGAATCTGTCAAACTGCTTTGTGGTGTGCAGATTCAGCTCTCAGAGTTTAATCTTTCTTTTGATTCAGCATGTTGGAAAAACTCTTTTTGTAGTATCTGGAAAAGGACATTTCAGAGCCCACTGAAGTCTATGGTGTAAAACACTATACCTGGGAAAAAAACTAGGAAGAAGCTATCTGTGAAATTGCATTGTGATGTGTGGATTCAGCTCATAGAGTTAAATGTTTCTTTTTATTCAGCAGGTTGGTAACACTGTATTTCTAGGATCTTCAAGGAAACATTTCAGAGCCTACTGAGGCCTATAGTGAAAAATGGAATATTTCACAATAAGTACTTGAATGAAGATATCTGTGAAAATGCTTTATGGCGTGTGAATTCAGCTACAACAGTGAAAGCTTTCTTTTCATTTAGAAGGTTGGAAGCACTCTTTGTGTAGAACCTGTGAAGGGACATTTTGGAGAACACTGAGGATTTCACAGAAAAACCAAATATCCCGCTATAAAATCTAGAAAGAAGGTATCTGTGGAACTGCTTTGTGATGTGTGGGTTCAGTTCCCAGAGGTAAAAACTACTTTTTATGCAGCAGAATGGAAACACTTTTATTGTAGAAACTTCAAAGAGACCTTTAGGAGCCCACTGAGACTTACAGTAAAAAACAAAACAGAGTATCCTCTGACAAAAAATAGAAAGAAGATATCTGTGAAACTGTTTTATGATGTTTGCATTCAGCTTACAGAGTAAAACTTTTCCTTTAATTCACCAGGTTGAAAACACTCTTTTTGTAGTATCTGTGAAGGAAGGGACATTTCGTAGGTCACTGAGTCCTATAGTAAAAACCGAATATCCCTCAAAAACAAAACAAAACAAAACAAAAATGTAAAAAAGCTATCTGTGAAACTGCTTTATGATGTGTAGATTCAGCTCAGAGTTAAACGTTTCTTTTTATTCAAAAGGTTGGAAACACTCTATTTTAGAATCTACAAAGGGACATTTCAGAACACACCTAGTCCTTCAGTGAAAAAATGAATATCTCATGATAAAAACTAGAAAAAAATATATCTGTGAAACTGCTTTATAATGTGTGCATTCAGCCACAGTGTTAAACTTATTTTTGTTTTATTAAATTGGAAATACTATTTTTGTAGAATCTGCAATGGGTCATTTTGAAGTTCACTGAGGGCTAGAGTGAAAAACTAAATATTGCATGATATAAACTAGAAGGAAACTATCTGAGAAGCTTCCTTGTGATGCTTGGATTCAGTTCACAGAGTTAAACTTTTCTTTTGATTCAGCAGGTTTGAAACACTATTTTCTTAGAATCTCGGAAGAATCATATTGGATCCTACTGAGGCCTGTATTGAAAAACTGAATATCCCACAATAAAAACTAGAAATAATGTATCTGTGAAACTGCTGTATTTTGTGTGCATTCAGCTCACAGAGTTAAACCTTTCTTTTGACTCAGCAGGTTGGAAACACTCTTTTTGTAGAATCTGTGAAGAAACATTTTAAAGTCCACTGAGGACAGTAGTGAGAAACTGAATATTTCACGTCAAAAATGAGAAAGATCATTTCTGGAAAACTGCTTTGTGATGTGGAAATTCAGCTCACAGAGTTCCACATTTTATTTTGATTCAACAGGTTGAAAACATTCTTTTTTGTAGAATCTGTGAAAAGACATTTCACAGCCCACTGTGGCCAATAGTTAAAACCAAATATCCTGCAACAAAAACTAGAAAGAAGCTATTTGTAAAACTTTTTTGTGATGTTTTCATTCATCTCAGAGGGTTAAACCTTTTTTTCATTTGGCAGTTTGGAAACACATTTTGTAGAATCTGACAGAGTATATTTCAGAGGCAACTGAGATCTATAGTGAAAAACCAGATATCCTGTGATAGAAAGCAGAAATAAGCTATCTGTGAAACTGCTTTGTGATGAGTGCATTCAGCTCACATAGTTAAACCTTTCTTTTAATTCAACAGGTTGGAAAGACTCTTTTTGTAGAATTTGAAAAGGAACATTTTGAAGCCCACTGAGGCCAATAGTGAAAAACTGAATGTCCCATGATAAATACTAGAAAGAAGCTATCTGTGAATCTGCTTTGTGAATAGTGGATTCACCTCACAGAGTTCAATCTTCCTTTTGATCCAGCATGTTTGAAACACTCTTTGCTTAGAATCTGAACAGAGTCATTTTGGAGCCCAGTTAGTCTCATTGTGAAAAACCAAATATCCCGCATTAAAAACTAGAAAGGAAGCTATTTGTGATACTTCTTTGTAATGTGTGGATTCATATTTAAGAAGTAATCCTTTCTTTTCATGCAGCAAGTTGGAAACACTTTTCTTGTAGGATCTGTGAAGGGACATTTTGGAGACCCTGAGGCCTGAAGTGAAAAACTGAATATCTGAGATAAAAACTAGAAACAAGCTGTCTGTGAAACTGTTTTATTATGTTTGCACTCAGCTCATAGAGTTAAACTTTTCTTTTGATTCAGCAAATTGGAACATCTATCTTGTAGAATCTGCAAAGAAAGGGACATTTCATAGGCCACTGAATCCCACAGTAAAAAAGCAAATATCCCTTGATAAAACCTAGAAAAAAGCTATCTGTGAAACTGCTGTATGGGGTATGAATTCAGCTCACAGAGTTGAATTCAGCAGGTTGGAAATATTCTTTTTGTGGAATCTATGAAGGGATATTTCAGAGTCCACTGAGACTTATAGTGAAAAAACAAATATTCTGCAATAACAAATAGAAAGAGGCCATCTGCTCATCTAATTTATGATGTGTGGGTTCAGCTCACAGAGTTAAATATTTATATTGATTTAGAAAGTTGGAATCACTCTTTTTGTACAATCTGCGAAGGGACATTTCAAAGCCAATAGAATCCTATAGTGGCAAACAGAATATTCTGTGATAACACTAGAAAGAAGATATCTGTGAAACTGTTTTGTGATGTGTGCATTCAGCTCACATATTTAAACCATTTTTTGTTTCAGCAGGTTGGAAACACTCTTTTTTAGAATCTGCAAATAAAGAATACACAGCCCACAGAAACCTATAGTGAGAAACTGAATACAGCATGATAAAAAAACTAGAAAGAAGCTATGTGTGAAACTGTTTTGTGATGTGTGGATTTAGCTTACAGATGGAAACCTTTCCTGTGATTTAGCAGGTTGGAAATACTCTTTTTGTAGAAACTGAAAAGGGAAATTTTTGAGTCCACTAAGGCCTATCGTGAAAAACAGAATATCCTGTGATAAAAACTAGGAAGAAGCTATCTGTGAAACAGCTTGCAATGTGTGCCTTCAGCTCACAGAGTTATATCTTAATTTTGATTCAGCCTGTTGGAAAGACACTTTTTGTGGAACCTGCAAAGGGACATTTCAAAAACCACTAGTCCTGCAGGGAAAAACAAAATATCCCATGATAAAATCTAGAAAGAACTATATGTGAAACGTTTTTGTGAGGTACGCATTCAGCTTAGAAAGTTAAACGTTTCTTTTGATTCAGCAGGTTGGAAACATTCTTTTTGTAGAATCTATGAAGGAACATTTTGGAGCCTACTGAGGCCTGTAGTGAAAAAATGAATATTCCTCAATAACAAATAGAAAGAAGTCATCTGTGCATCTAACTTGTGATGTATGGATTCAGCTCATCGAGTTAAATATTTCTATTGATTTAGAAGGTTGGAATCACTGTTTTCATAGAATCTGCAAAGGAACATTTCAAAACAAACAGAACCCTATAGTGACAAAAAATATTCTGTGATAAACAGTAGCAAGAAGATATCTGTGAAATTTCTTTGTGATGTGTGCATTCAGTTCACAAATGTAAACCATTTTTGTTTCAGCAAGTTGGAAACACTCTTTTTTTAGAATCTTTCACAGCCCACGGAAGCCTTTAGTGAGAAACAGAATATACCGTGATAAAAACTGGAAAGAAGCTATGTGTGAAACTGCTTTGTGATGCGTGGATTGAGCTTACAGAGGTAAACCTTTCTTGTGATTCAACAGGTTGGAAACACTCTTTTTGTAGAATCTGAGAAGGGACATTACTGAGTCCACTAAGGACTACTGTGAATAAAAGAATATCTTGTGATAAAAACTAGAAAGAAGCTATCTGTGAAATGGCTTGTGATGTGTGCTTTCAGCTCACAGAGTTAAATCTTAGTTTTGACTTAGACCCTTGGAAACACACATCTGTAGAACATGCAAAGGAATATTTCAGAAACCACTAGTCCTATAGTGAAAAACTGAATATTCCATGATAAAAACTAGAAAGAAGCTGTCTATGAAACTTTTTTGTGAAGTATGTATTCAGCTCACAGAATTAAACCTTTCTTTCAATTCAACAATTTGGAAACACTCTCTTTGTAGAATCTGCACTGGGATATTTCAGAGCCCACTGAGGCCTATAATGAAAAATCGAATATTCCACAATAATAAATAGAAAGAAGTCATCTGTTCATCTAATTGGTGATGTGTGGATTCAGCTCACAGAGATAAACATTTAAGTTGATTTAGAAGCCTGGACTCACTCTTTTTGTAGAATCGGCAAAGGGATATTTCAGAGCAAGTAGAAGCCTATAGTGACAAACACAATATTCTGTAATAAACTGGAAAGAAGATATCTGTGAAACTGCTTTGTGATCTGTAAATTCAGCTCAGAGTGGTAAACATTTATTTTTATTTAGCAAGTTGGAAACACTCTTTTTGTAGAATCTGCAAATTAACATTTCAGAGCAAACTGAGGCCTATAGTGAAAAACTGAAAATCCTGTACTAAAAACTAGAAAGAAAGTATTTGTGAAACTTCTTTGTGACGTATGCCTTTTGCTCACAAAGTTAAATTCTTGTTGTGATTCAGCAAGTTGGAAACACTCTTTTTAGAGAATCTGGGAAAAGGCATTTCGGAGCCCACTGAGGCCTATATTGTAAAACCGCATATCCTGCAATAACCACTAGAAGGAAGCTGTCTGCAAAACTGCTTTGTGGAATGTGGATTCAGGTCACATACTTAAAACTTTCTTTCTATTCAGTAGGTTTGAAACACTCTTTTTAAAAAAATCTGCAAAGGGACATTTCACAGTTCAGTGAAGCCTGCAGTGAGAAACAGAATATACTGCCACAAAAACTAGATAGAAGCTATCTGTGTAACAGATTTGTGATGTGTATATTCAGTTTACACAATTAAATCTTTCTTATAACTCAGCAGGTTACAAACATTCTCTTTATAGAATCTGCAAAGTGCCATTTCTGATCCCAATGAAGCCTAGAGTGAAAAACAGAATATCCCCCAATATAAACTAGAAAGAAGCTATCTGTGAAATTTCGTTCTGCTGTGTGGATTCAGCTCACAGAATTAAGCTTTTATGTTGATATGGCAGGTTGGAAGCACTCTTTTTGTACAATCAGTGAAGGGACAGTTCAGAGTAAACTGAGGCCTGAAATAAAAAATTGGATATCTCCCAATCAAAACTAGAAAGAATCTGTCTGTGAGTCTACTTTGTGATGTGTAGATTCAGCTCTCAGAGTTAAACTTTTGTTTTAATTCCACAGGTTGAGCAGAAACATTTCAGAGCCCACTAAAGCCTATAATGAAAAATTGAATACACCACAATAAAAACTAGACAGAAGGTATGCATGAAACTACTTTTAGATGTGAGGATTCAGGTCACAAATTTAAACATTTCTTTTCACTCAGAAGGTTTGGAAAACTTTTTTTGAAACATTTACGAAGAGACATTTTGGTGCCCACTGAGGCCTATAGTGAAAAACAGAATATGCCCCAAATAAAACTAGAAAGAAGCTATCTGTGAAACTGCTTTGTGATGTGTGAATTCAGCTCAAAGAGTTAATCTCTAGTTTTAATTTGGCGACTTAAAAACCCACTTTTTGTAGAATCCGTGAAGGGATGTTTTAGAGCTCACTGAGGCAAATAGTGAAATACTGAATATCTCCCAATAGAAACTGAAAAGGAGCTATCTGTGGAACTGCTTTATGATGTGTGCATTCAGGTCAGTTAATTAAATATTTATTTAGATTCAGCAGATTGGAAATACTCTTTTTGTAGAATCTGTGAAGTTAGATTTTGGATCCCACTGAGGTGTACTATAAAAAGAAAATCCCATGACATAAACTAGGAAGAATCTGTTAATCTGTTTTGTGACGTGTGCATTCAGCTCACAAATTTAAACAGTTCTATTGATACATCAAGTTGGAAAAACTGTTTTTTTAGAATCTGCAAAAGGAAATTTCAGAGCCCACTAAGGCCTATAGAGAAAAACCGAATATCCCATGGTAAAAACTAGAAAGAAGCTATCTGAGAAACTGCTTTGTAATGTGTGGATTCAGCTCAAAGAGTTAAGGTTTTTATTGATTGAATATGTTGGAAACGCTCTTATTGTAGCTTATGTGGAGGGACATTTTGGAGCCCACTGAGGCCTATAGTGAAAAACTGAATATTCCATTATAAATACTAGAAAGAAGCTGCCTGTGCAACTGCCTTATGAAGCATGGATGAAGTTCAAAGAGTTAAACCATTCCTTTGATTTAGCAGATTGGAAGCATTTTTTTTTTTTTTTTTTTTTTTGTAGAATCTGCAAGGGAACATTTTGGAGGTCACTGAAGCCTACAGTGTAAAACTGAATATCCCACGTTAAAAACTAGAAAAAAATGATGGTTTCATTCTTAGCAAACTATCACAAGAAGAGAAAACCAAACACCGCATGTTCTCACTCATAGGTGGGAACTGAACAATGACATCACTTGGACTCGGGAAGGGGAACATCACACAATGGGGCCTATCATGGGGAGGGGGGAGGGGGGAGGGATTGCATTGGGGAGTTATACCTGATATAAATGATGAATTGATGGGTGCAGATGAGTTGATGGGTGCAGCACACCAACATGGCACATATATACATATGTAACAAACCTGCACGTTATGCACATGTACCCTAGAACTTAAAGTATAAAAAAAAAAAAAAAAACAGAAAAAAAAAAACTAGAAAAAAATTATCTGTGAAACTGCTTCATGATACGTGCATTTAACTCACAGAGTTAAAAATTTCTTTTTATTCAGCAGGTTAGAAATGCTCTTTTTGTAGAATCTGTGAGTGGACATTTCAGAGCCCACTGAGGCCTATTGAGAAAAACTGAATATCCCATGATAAAAACTAGAATGAATCTATCTGTGAAACTGCTTTGTGATATGTACATTTAACTCACAGAGTTAATCCTTTCTTTTGATTCAGCAGGTAGGAAACACTATTTTTGTAGAATCTGCAAAGGGACATTTCGGAGCCCACTGAGGCCTATAGTGAGAAACATCATTAAACTAAAGAGCTTCTGCACAGCAAAAGAAACTACCATCAGAGTGAACAGGCAACCTACAGAATGGGAGAAAATTTTTGCAAGCTACTCATCTGACAAAGGGCTAATTTCCAGAATCTACAAAGAACTCATACAAATATACAAGAAAAAAACAAACAACCCCATCAAAAAGTGGGCAAAGGATATGAACAGACATTTCTCAAAAGAAGACATTCATACAGCCAACAGACACATGAAAAAATGCTCATCATCACTGGCCATCAGAGAAATGCAAATCAAAACCACAATGAGATACCATCTCACACCAGTTAGAATGGCAATCATTAAAAA
>NW_022332359.1:0-8101 GCF_002776525.5 Piliocolobus tephrosceles | reverse complement strand
AAAAGAGTGTTTTCAACCTGCTAAATCAAAAGAAAGTTTTAACACTGTCAATTGAACATACACATCACAAAACAGTTTTAAATTAGCTTCCTTATTTTTTTTTTTTTTTTTTTAATGGACCTGTGATTTCTCACTATAGTCCTCAATTGGATGCAAAATGTCCCTTTGCAGATTCTACAAAAAGAGTGTTTTCAACCTGCTAAATCAAAAGAAAGTTTTAACACTGTCAACTGAATGCGTACATCACAAAAGAGTTTTAAATTAGCTTCCTTCTGTATTTTCTTAAAATGGATATAAGGTTTCTCACTATAGGCCTCAGTTGGATGCAAAATGTCCCTTTGCAGATTCTACAAAGAGAGTGTTTTCAAACTCCTTAATTAGAAAAAAGGTTTAACTCACTGAGTTGAAAGCATACATCACAAAACAGTTTCACAAAAATTTTCTTTATAATTTGTATAGTGGGATAATATGTTTTTCACTATAGGCCCCAGTTTACTCTGAAATGTCCATTGGTGGAGTCTACAAAAACTGGGTTTTCAATCTGCTGGATTAAAAGGAAGTTTTAACTTTGTTTGCTTAATACATACATCATGTAGCAGTTTTACAGATAGTTTCTTTCTAGTTTTTATCATGGTATATTCGGTTTTTCACTATACTACTCAGCTTGCTCTGAAATTGCCCTTAGGAGATTCTACAAAAAGAGTGTTCCCTACCTGCTGTATCAAACAATGAGTTTAACTCTGTGAGCTGAATCCACACATCACAAATCAGTTTCACAAATAGCTTCTTTCTTGTTTCTATCACAGGATATTCAGTTTTTCACTATTGGTCTCAGTGGTGTCTGAAATGTCTTTTCGCAGATTTTACAAGAAGAATGTTTTCCACTTGCTGAAATGAAAGAAATTTTGACCTCTGTGAGCTGAATGCACACATCACAAAGCAGTTTCTGAGATAACTTTTTTCTAGCTTTTATCATGGGATAATCAGTTTTTCACTATAGGTCTCAGTGGGCTGTGAAATATAATTTTGCAAATTCTACCAAAAGAGTGTTCCAAGCTGCTGAATCAAACAAAAGCTTTAGCTCTCTGAGCTGAATCCCCATATCACAGAGCAGTTTCACAGATAACATCTTTCTAGCTTTTATCACAGAATATTCGGTTTTTCACAACAGGTGTGAGTGGACTCTGAAATGTCCCCTTGCAGACTCTATAAAAAGAGTGTTTCTAACATGATGAATCCAAAAAAAAAAAAAAAAGTTTTCAATCACTATAGGTCTCAGTGGGCTGTGAAATACATTTTTGCAAATTCTACCAAAAGAGTGTTCCAAGCTGCTGAATCAAACAAAAGCTTTAGCTCTCTGAGCTGAATCCACATATCACAGAGCAGTTTCACAGATAACGTCTTTCTAGCTTTTATCACAGAATATTCGGTTTTTCACGATAGGTGTGAGTGGACTCTGGAATGTCCCCTTGCAGACTCTACAAAAAGAGTGTTTCTAACATGATGAATCCAAAAAACAGGTTTCAATCTGTGAGATAAATCCTCACATGACAAAACAATTTCACAGATAGCTTCTTTCTCGATTTTATCATGGAATATTCAGATTTTCATTATTCATCTGAAGGGGTCTGAAATGTCCACTTGCAGATTACATAAAAAAGAGTTTTTACTATCTGCTGAATCAAAAGAAAAATTTAACTTTGTGAGCTCAATGCACATATCACAAAGCAGTTTCACAGATAGCTTCTTTCTAGTTTTTATCACAGGATATTCATTTTGTCACTATTGGACTCATTGGACTCTGAAATGTCCCTATGTAGATGCTACAAGGAGAGTTTTTTTAGCCTAATAAATCAGAAGAAAGGTTTAATGTGTGAACTGAATGCACACATCACAAAGCAGTTTCACAGATAGCTTCTTTCTAGTTTTTGTCATGGAATATTCATTTTTTCACTATTGGACTCAGTGGGCTCTGAAAAGTCCCCATGTAGACACTACAAAAGACATTTTTTAACCTAATAAATCAGAAGAAAAGTTTAATGTGTGAACCGAATGCACACATCACAAAGCAGTTTCACCAAAAGTTTCTTACTATTTTTTACCATGGCATATTCAGTTTATCTTTATAGACCTCAGTGGGTTCTGAAATATTTCTTTGTAGATTCTACAAAAACAGTAGTTCCAGCCTTCTGAATGAAGGGAAAGTTTTAAGTCTGTGAGCTCAATTCATACATCACAAAGCAGTTTCACCAATAGCTTCTTTCTAGTTTTTATATTATCAGATATTCAACGTTTCACTATAGGTCTCACTGGGCTCTGAAATATCCCTTTCTAGATTCTACAAAAAGAATGTTTCCCACCTGCTGAAACAATAGAAATATATCCAATCTGCTGAATTTAAAGAGAGGTTTAACTCTGTGAGCTGAATATACACATCACAATGCAGTTTGAAAGATAGCTTTTCTCTAGTTTTTATCATGTGATATTCAATTTTTCAATATTGGTCTCTGTTTTTTTCTGAAATATCCCTTCACAGTGTCTCCATAAAGAGTGTTTCCAACTTGCTAAATCAAAAGAAAGGTTTAACTCTGTTAGCTCTATCCACACATCACAAAGCAGTTTCACAGAAACCTTATTTCTATTTTTATTGAGGGATATTTTATTTTTTTATTTTAGGCCTCAGTGGGCTTTGGAATGTGCCTTCACACTTTCTACAAAAAGAGTGTTTCCAACCTGCTGAATCAAAAGAATAGTTATGGTCTGTGAGCTAAATGCATACATCACAAAGCAGTCTCATCAATCACTACTTTCTAGTTTTTATCATGGGATGTTTGATTTTCACTATAAGACTCAGTAGACTCCAAAATGTCCCTTCACAGATCCTACCAAAACAGTGTTTCCAGTCTACTAAATCAAATAAAAGATTTAATTCTGTTACCTATTTTGTGCATCAAAAAGAAATTACACAGATAGCTTCATTATAGTTTTTATTGCAGGATGTACCTTTTTTCATTAAAGGCCTCAATGGGCTTCAAAATGTAACTTTACAGATTCTACAAAAAGAGTGTTTCCAGTCTTTGAATCAAAAGAAAAATTTAACTCTGTGAGCTGAATCCACACATCACTAAACAGTTTCACAGATAGCTTCTTTCTCATTTTAATTGTGGGATATTCAGTTTTTCACTGTAGGCCTCATTGGGTTCTGAAATGTCCCTTCACCGATTCTACAGAAAGAGTGTTTCTAACCTGGTGAATCAAAATAAATGTTTAACTCTGAATTGAAAAAAATTCTGAACTCTGTGAGCTGAATGCATGTATCACAAAACAGTTTCACAAATAAATTCTTTCTAATTTTTATCATGGGATATTTGGTTTTTCAGTATAGGCATCAAAGGACTCTGAAATGTCCCTTCATATTTTCTGCAAAAAAAGGATTTCCAACATGCTTCTTTGAAAGAAACGTTTAACTCTGTG
This sequence comes from Piliocolobus tephrosceles, assembly GCF_002776525.5. Classification (NCBI taxonomy): domain Eukaryota; kingdom Metazoa; phylum Chordata; class Mammalia; order Primates; family Cercopithecidae; genus Piliocolobus; species Piliocolobus tephrosceles. The sequence continues at coordinate 4,627 of NW_022332359.1, read as the reverse complement.
AGCTGAATCCACACACCACAAAGCAGTTTAACAGATGTTTCTTTCTCATTTTTATTAGAGGATATTCATTTTTTCACTATAACCTCAATGATCTCTGAAATATCCTTTTGCAGATTATATATAAAGAGTGTTTCCAGCATGCTGCATCAAAAGAAAGTTTTAATACTGTAAGCTGAATCAACACATCACACACCAATTTCACAGATAGCTTCTTTTTTAGTTTTTTTGGCCAGTTATCCAGTTTTTCACTATAGATGTAATTGGGCTCTGAAATGTCCCTTCAGAGAATTTACAGAATGATTGTTTCAACCAGCTGAATCAAAAAACCAAACAACAACAACAACAAAAGTTTAACTATGTGAGCTGAAACCACATATCACAAATCAGTTTCAGAGATAGATTAGTTCCAGTTTTCATTGAGGAATATTCTGGTTTTCATGTAAAAACTCAGTGGGGTCCAAAATGTCCCTTCACAGTTTCTACAAAAAGAGTGGCTTTTTATCATTGTAGGCAATATTGGGCACTGAAATGTGCTATTGTAGATTGAGCAAAAGAGTGTTTCCAACCTGCTGAATAAAAAGAAACGTTTAACTCTGGGAGATGGATCCCCACTTTACAAAGCAGTGTTACACGTAGCTACTTTCTAGTTTTTATTGTGGGATATTCAGTTTTTCACTACAGGCCTCAATGGGCTTCAGAAGGTCTCTTTGCAGATTCTACAAAAAGAGTGTTTTCAATGAATCAGCAGAATCAAAACAAAAGTTTAACTCTATGAGCTTAATACACCCATGACAAAGTAGTTTCACAGAGAGTTTCTTTTGAGTTTTAATCATGGGATATGCTTTTTTTCACTATTGGCTTCAGTGGGCTATGAAACGTCCCTTCGCAGATTCTACAAAAAAGTGTTTTCATTCTGCTGAAAAAAGAAAGTTTTAAACCTGTGAACTGAGTGTACACATCATAAAGTGTTTTCACAGATATCTTCTTTCTCATTTTCATTGCGGGATATTTGATTTTTCACTATAGGCCACAGATTTTATGAAAAAAGTGTTTCTGACCAGCTAAATCAAAAGATATGCTTAAATCTGTGAGCTGACTTCACACATCACAAAGCAGTTTCACAAATAGCTTCTTTTTAGTTTTTATTGTGGGATATTTGCTTTTTCACTATAGGCTTCAGAGTGGTTTGAAATGTTCCTGTGCAGATTGTACAAAAAGAGCATTTCAAACCTTCCGAATCAAGGGAATGGTTTAATTCTGTGAGCTGAATCCAGGCATCACAAAGTAGTTTCAAAGATGGCTTCATTCTAATTTTTATCATGGGATATACAGTTTTTCACTACAGGCCTCAGTGGGCTCCAAAATATCCCTTCACAGATTCTACAAAAAAAGTATTTCCAACCTGTTGAATCAAAAGCAAGGTTGAACTGTGTGAGCTGAACTCACACAACAAAAGTAATTTCACAGATAGCTTCTTTATAGTTTGTATCACGGAATATTTAGTGTTTCCCAATAGGTATCAGTGGCCTCTGAAATGTCCCTTCATAGATCTCCAAAAAGAGTGTTTCCAAAATGCTGAATCAACAGAAAGGTTTAAGTCTGTGAGGCAACACAGACATCAAAAAGAAGCTTCACCTATAGATTCATTCTAGTTTTTAATCTCACAATGTTAGCTTTTTTAGTAAAGTTGTCAGTGGACTCTGAAATGGCCCCTCGTATATCCCACAAAAAGAATGCTTCCAACCTGCTGAATCAAAAGAAAACTTGAACTCTGTAAGCTAAAGTCACACATCGCAAAGCAGTTTGACAGATAGCTTCTTTCAAGTTTTTATCAAAGGATATTTGGTTTTTCACTATAAGCTTCATTGAGCTCAAAAATGGCCTTTCACTTATTATACAAAAAGAGTATTTTCAACCAGCTGAATCAAGAAAAGGTTTATATCTGTGATCTGAATGTACACATCACAAAGGAATTTCACAGATAGATTCTTTCTAGCTTTTATCAATGGAAATTCTTTTTTTCAATATCCTATATTGGGTTCCAAATATATAGTGGGATCCAAAATGTTTCTTCACAGATTTTACAAAAAGAGTGTTCCAAATTTGCTGAAGGAAAAGAAACATTTAACTCTGAGCTGAATCCACAGATCACAAAGAAGTTTCACAGATAGCTTCTTTCCAGTTCTGTATCATGGATACTCAATTTTTCAATAAAGACATCATTGAGCTTCGAAATATTTCTTTGCAAACTTACAAAAAGAGTGTTTCCAACTTGATGAATTGAAATAAACATTTAGCTCTGTAAAATGAATCCACACATCAAAAAGTAGTTTCACAGATAGCTTCAGTCTAATTTTCATCTCAGGATATTCATTTTTTTACTACAGGTCTCAGCAGCCTCCCAAATGTCTATTCACAAATTTGACACAAAGTGTGTTTCCAATCTACTGTTTCAAAAAACAGGTTTAACTCTGTGAACTGAATGCACACACCACGAAGCAGTTTCACAGGGAACTTCTTTCTAGTTTTTATCTCAAGATATATGGTTTTTCACTATATGGCTAAGTGGGTTCCAAAATGTCCCATAGTAGATTCCACAATAAGCCTGCTTCCAACTTCTTAATTAAAAGAAATCTTGAACACAGTGAGCTAAATCTACATGCCATAAAGTAGTTTCACAGATAGTTATTTTCTAGTTTTTATCACTGGATATTCAGGTTTTCACTATGGGATTAAGTCATCTCCAAAATATCCATTTGCAGATTCTAAAAAAAGAGTATTTTGAACCTGCTGAATCAAAAGAAGGTTTTAACTCGGTGACTTTACTCCACACATTACAAAGCAGTTTCACAGATAGCTGATTTCAAGTTTTTATCCTCAGCTGGCTCTAAAATGTCCTTTGGGAGATTCTACAAAAAGATTGTTTCAAATCTGCTTAATCAAAAGAAAGATTAAACTCTGTGAACTGAATGTACACATCACAAAGCAGTTTCACAGATAGCTTCTTTTTGTTTTTATTGCAGGATGTTCAGTTTTGCACCATAGGCCTCACTTTGCTCCGAAATGACACTTCGCAGATTCTACAAGTGAGTGTTTTCAACCAGCTGAATCAAAAATAAAGTTTAACTTTGTGAGCGGAGTGCACACATCAGAAACCTGTTTCACACATAGTTCTTTCTAGTTTTTATTGAGGGATATACTTTTTTTCACTTCTGTACTCAGTGGGCTCTGAAGTGATTTCTTGCAGATTCTACAAAAAGAGTGTTTCCAGCCTGCGTAATCAAAAGATAGGTTTGATTCTATGAGCAGAATGTACGCATCACAATGCAGTTTCACAGATCGTTTCTGTCTACTTTTTACTGCGCAATATTTGGTTTTTCACTTTTGGCCTCTGTTGGCACTGAAATGGCCCTTCGCAGATTCTACAAAAAAATGTATTTCCAACCTGCTGAATCAAAATAAAAGGTTAACTTGGTGAGCAGAATTCATATATCACAAAGCAGTTTCACATATATTTTCTTTCTAGTTTTTTTTTGTGGGATATTTGGTGTTTGACATTTGGACTCAGTGGGCTCTGAAATGTCACTTTGCTCATTCTACAGAGTGTTTCCAATCTGCTGAATCAAGATGAAGGTTTAACATTCTGAACTGAATGCACACATCATAAAGCAGTTTCACATACAGCTTCTTTCTAGTTTTTATTAGAGGATATTCCGTTTTTCACTAAGGGCCTCAGTGAGGAACAAAATGACCCACCTCAGATGCTACAAATACAGTGTTCCCAACCTGCTGAATCAAAAACATGCTTTACTCTGTGATCTGAATACGCACATCAAAAAGTAGTCTGACAGATAGCTTCTTTACAGTTTTAGTCATGGAACATTCAATTTTTCACTATAAGCCTCAGTAGGCTCTGAAATGTCTCTTCACAGATTCTACAAAAAGAGTGTTTCCAATCTGCTGAACTAATAGAATGGTTTAACTCTGTGAGCTGAAAGCACATATCACAAAGCAGTTTTGCAGAGAGCTTTTTTTCTAGTTTTCCTGGTGGGATATTCAGTTTCAAACTATAGGCTTCAGTGGCCTTTGGAATGTCCCTTTGCAGATTCTACAAAAAGATTCCTTCCTACCTGGAAAATCAAAAGAAAGTATTAACTCCGTGAGCTGAATCCTCACATCACAAGTGGTTTAACGGATTGTTCTTTCTTTCTTTTTTTTTAATTATTTTATTTTATTTTATTTTATTTTTATTATTATACTTTAAGTTCTAGGGTACATGTGCATAAGGTGCAGGTTTGTTACATATGTATACCTGTGTCATGTTGGTGTGCTGCACCCATCAACTCATCTGCACCCATCAATTCATCATTTATATCAGGTATAACTCCCCAATGCAATCCCTCCCCCCTCCCCCCTCCCCATGATAGGCCCCATTGTGTGATGTTCCCCTTCCCGAGTCCAAGTGAGCTCATTGTTCAGTTCCCACCTATGAGTGAGAACATGCGGTGTTTGGTTTTCTCTTCTTGTGATAGTTTGCTAAGAATGATGGTTTCCAGCTGCATCCATGTCCCTACAAAGGGCGCAAACTCATCCTTTTTTATGGCTGCATAGTATTCCATGGTGTATA
>NW_022332358.1:0-2887 GCF_002776525.5 Piliocolobus tephrosceles | reverse complement strand
GTTGGCTGTATGAATGTCTTCTTTTGAGAAATGTCTGCTCATATCCCTTGCCCACTTTTTGATGGGGTTGTTTGTTTTCTTCTTGTAAATTTGTTTGAGTTCTTTGTAGGTTCTGGATATTAGCCCTTTGTCAGATGAGTAGATTGCAAAACTTTTCTCCCATTCTGTAGGTTGCCTGTTCACTCTGATGGTAGTTTCTTTTGCTGTGCAGAAGCTCTTCAGTTTAATTAGATCCCATTTGTCAATTTTGGCTTTTGTTGCCGTTGCTTTTGGTGTTTTAGACATGAAGTCCTTGCCCATGCCTATGTCCTGAATGGTATTGCCTAGGTTTTCTTCTAGGGTTTTTATGGTTTAGGTCTAACATTTAAGTCTCTAATCCATCTTGAATTAGTTTTCGTATAAGGAGTAAGGAAAGGATCCAGTTTCAGCTTTCTACTTATGGCTAGCCAATTTTCCCAGCACCATTTATTAAATAGGGAATCCTTTCCCCATTTTTTGTTTTTGTCAGGTTTGTCAAAGATCAGATGGCTGTAGATGTGTGGTATTATTTCTGAGGACTCTGTTCTGTTCCATTGGTCTATATCTCTGTTTTGGTACCAGTACCATGCTGTTTTGGTTACTGTAGCCTTGTAGTAGAGTTTGAAGTCAGGTAGTGTGATGCCTCCAGCTTTGTTCTTTTGACTTAGGATTGTCTTGGCAATGCGGGCTCTTTTTTGGTTCCATATGAACTTTAAAGCAATTTTTTCCAATTCTGTGAAGAAACTCATTGGTAGCTTGATGGGGACGGCATTGAATCTATAAATTACCTTGGGCAGTATGGCCATTTTCACGATACTGATTCTTCCTATCCATGAGCATGGTATGTTCTTCCATTTGTTTGTGTCTTCTTTTATTTCACTAAGCAGTGGTTTATAGTTCTCTTTGAAGAGGTCCTTTACATCCCTTGTAAGCTGGATTCCTAAGTATTTTATTCTCTTTGAAGCAATTGTGAATGGAAGTTCATTCATGATTTGGCTCTCTGTTTGTCTGTTACTGGTGTATAAGAATGCTTGCAATTTTTGCACATTATGGAAAACTGTATGGTGATTCCTCAAGGATCTAGAACTAGAAGTACCATATGACCCAGCCATCCCATTACTGGGTATATACCCAAAGGATTATAAATCATGCTGCAGACACATGCACACATATGTTCATTGCGGCACTATTCACAATAGCAAAGACTTGTAATCAACCCAAATGTCCATCAGTGACAGACTGGATTAAGAAAATGTGGCACATATACACCATGGAATACTATGCAGCCATAAAAAAGGATGAGTTTGTGTCCTTTGTGGGGACATGGATGCAGCTGGAAACCATCATTCTCAGCAAACTATCGCAAGAACAGAAAGCCAAACACTGCATGTTCTCACTCATAGGTGGGAACTGAACAATGAGATCACTTGGACTCAGGAAGGGGAATATCACACACGGGGGCCTCTTATGGGGAGGAGGGAGGGGGGAGGGGGGAGGGGGGAAGGATAGCATTAGGAGTTATACCTGATGTAAATGACGAGTTGATGGGTACAGCAAACCAACATGGCACAAGTATACATATGTAACAAACCTGCACATTATGCACATGTACCCTAGAACTTAAAGTATAATAATAATAATAAAATAAATAAATAAATAAAAAATAAAAAATTCAGGGAAAAAAAAAGAAAAAAAGAAAGGATCCTAAAAGCAGCAAAAGAAGCAAATCTCATACAATGGAGGTCCAATATGTCTGGCGATAGACTTCTCAGTGTAAACAATATAGGCCAGAAAAGAGTGGCATGACATATTTAAAGTGCTGAAGGAAAAAAAATTATCCCAGGATAGTATATCCAGTGAAAATGCTCTTTGAACGTAAAGGAGAAACACTTTCCCAGACAAACAAAAACTGAGGAATTTCATCAACACCTGTCCTACAAAAAATGCTAAAGGAATTTCTTAAATCTGAAAGAAAAGGATGTCAAGGAACTGTAAGAAATTATCTGAAGGCACAAAACTCTGTTGGGCACTGTGGCTTACACTTGTAATCCCAGCACTTTGGGAGGCTGAGGTGGGAGGATTGCTTGAGCCCAGGAGGTTGAGGCTGCAGTGAGCCATGATTATGCCACTGCACTGTAGCCTGGGCGAGACCATACCTCAAACAAACAAACAAGCAAACAAAAATCCTTACTTATAATAGTAATTACACAGAAAAGCACAGAATATCATAATGCTGTAATTGTGGTGTGTGAATTGCTCATATCTTGAATAGAATGACTGAAAAATGGGCTGGGCATGGTGGCTCATGCCTGTAATCCCAGCACCTTGGAAGGCCAAGGTGGGCAAATTGCTTGAGCCCAGGAGTTGGAGACCAGCCTGGCAACCTAACAAAATCCCATCTTTAAAAAAGTATACCCGCCTCAAAGCCCCCCCGCCCCTACACACACACACTAAAAGCCAGGCATGGGAGTGTGCACCTGTAGTCCCAGCTACTTGGGAGGCTGAGATGGGTGGATTGCTTGAGCCCAGGTGGTTGAGTCTGCAGTGAGTGAGATCATGCCACTGAACTCCATCTTGGGTGACAGAGCAAGACCCTGTCTCAAAAAAAGAGACTAAAACATAAACCAAACAAAAATAATAACTACAGCAACTTTTCAAGACATAGACAGTACAATAAGATATAAATAGAAACAACAAAAAGTTAAAAAGCAGGGAGATGAAGTTTAGGTGTAGAATTTTTAACAGTTTTATTTTTGCTTATTTATTTGTGAAAATAGTATTGTTATCAGGTTAAAATAACATGTTTAGTATTTGAAAACCTCATGGTAACCTCACACTACTAAACACACAATGCATATGCAAAAAAAAA
>NW_022332357.1:0-1298 GCF_002776525.5 Piliocolobus tephrosceles | reverse complement strand
CATGGTGTATATGTGCCACATTTTCTTAATCCAGTCTGTCACTGATGAACATTTGGGTTGATTCCAAGTCTTTGCTACTGTGAATAGTGCTGCAATAAACATACGTGTACATGTGTCTTTGTAGTAGAATAATTTATAATCCTTTGGGTATATACCCAGTAGTGGGATGGCTGGGTCATATGGTACATCCAGTTCTAGATCCTTGAGGAATTGTCATACTGTTTTCCATAATGGTTGAACTAGTTTACAATCCCACCAACAGTGTAAAAGTGTTCCTATTTCTCCACATCCTCTCCAGCACCTGTTGTTTCCTGATTTTTTAATGATTGCCATTCTAACTGGTGTAAGATGGTATCTCATTGTGGCTTTGACTTGCATTTCTCTGATGGCGAGTGATGATGAGCATTTTTTCATGTGTCTGTTGGCTGTATGAATGTCTTCTTTTGAGAAATCACTGTGCATATCCTTTCCCCACTTTTGGATGGGGTTGTTTGTTTTTTTCTTGTATATTTGTTTGAGTCCTTTGTAGGTTCTGGATATTAGCCCTTTGTCAGATGAGTAGATTGCAAAAAATTTCTCCCATTCTGTAGGTTGCCTGTTCACTCTGATGGTAGTTTCTTCTGCTGTGCAGAAGCTCTTTAGTTTAATTAGATCCCATTTGTCAATTTTGGCTTTTGCTGTCATTGCTTTTGGTGTTTTAGACATGAAGTTCTTGCCCATGCCTATGTCCTGAATGGTACTACCTAGATTTTCTTCTAGGGTTTTTATGGTAATAGGTCTAACATTTAAGTCTCTAACCCATCTTGAATTAATCTTCGTATAAGGAGTAAGGAAAGGATCCAGTTTCAGCTTTCTACTTATGGCTAGCCAATTTTCCCAGCACCATTTATTAAATAGGGAATCCTTTCCCCATTTCTTGTTTCTCTCAGGTTTGTCAAAGATCAGATGGCTGTAGATGTGTGGTATTCTTTCTGAGGACTCTGTTCTGTTCCATTGGTCTATATCTCTGTTTTGGTACCAGTACCATGCTGTTTTGGTTACTGTAGCCTTGTAGTATAGTTTGAAGTCAGGTAGCGTGACGCCTCCGGCTTTGTCCTTTTGACTTAGGATTGTCTTGATAATGCGGGCTCTTTTTTGGTTCCATATGAACTTTAAAGCAGTTTTTTCCAATTCGGTGAAGAAACTCATTGGTAGCTTGATGGGGATGGCATTGAATCTATAAATAACCTTGGGCAGTATAGCCATTTTCATGATATTGATTCTTCCTATCCATGAGCATGGTATGTTCTTCCATTTGT
>NW_022332356.1:0-1260 GCF_002776525.5 Piliocolobus tephrosceles | reverse complement strand
CAGCTTTTCTGCCCTGCTTTTTCCCCATCTTTGTGGTTTTATCTGTCTCTGGTCTTTGATGATGGTGACGTACTGATGGGGTTTTGATATAGGTGTCCTGCCTGTTTGATAGTTTTCCTTCTGACAGTCAGGACCCTCAGCTATAGGTCTGTTGGAGATTGCTTGAGGTCCACTCCAGACCCTGTTTGCCTGGGTATCAGCAGCAGAGTTTGCAGAAGACAGTATATTGCTGAACGGCGAGTGCACCTGTCTGATTCTTGCTTTGGAAGCTTCCTCTCAGGGGTGTACTCCACCCTGTGAGTTGTGGGGTGTCAGACTGCCCCTAGTGAGGGATGTCTCCCAGTTAGGCTACTCAGGGGTCAGTGACCCACTTGAGCAGGCAGACTGCCCCTTCTCAGATCTCAACCTCTGTGTTGGGAGATCCACTGCTCTCTTCAAAGCTGTCAGACAGAGTCGTTCGCGTCTGGACAGGCCTCTGCTGCTTTAGCTGAGCCCTGTCCCCAGAGGCTGAGTCTACAGAGACAGGCAGGTTTCCTTGAGCTGCTGTGAGCTCCACCCAGTTCGAGCTTCCCAGCGGCTTTATTTACCTACTTAAGCCTCAGCAATGGCAGGCGCCCCTCCCCCAGCCTCACTGCTGCCTTGCGGTTAGATTGCCGCAGACTGCTGTGTTAGCAAGGAGGGAGGCTACGTGGGCGTGGGACCCTCCCGGCCAGGTGTGGGATATAATCTCCGGTGTGCCGGTGTTGCAGCGCAGTATTGGGGTGGGAGTTACCCGATTTTCCAGGTGTTGTGTGTCTCAGTTCCCCTGGCTAGGAAAAGGGACTCCCTTCCCCCTCGCACTTCCCAGGTGAGGCGATGCCTCGCCCTGCTTCAGCTCTCGCTGGTCGGGCTGCAGCAGCTGACCAGCACCGATTGTCCGGCACTCCCGAGTGAGATGACCCCAGTACCTCAGTTGAAAATGCAGAAATCACCGGTCTTCTGTGTCGCTCACGCTGGGAGATGGAGACTGAAGCTGTTCCTATTCGGCCATCTTGCTCACAAACATTCTTATACACCAGTAACAGACAAGCAGAGAGCCAAATCAGGAATGAACTTCCATTCACAATTGCTTCAAAGATAATAAAATACCTAGGAATCCAACATACAAGGGATGTAAAGGAGCTCTTCAAGGAGAACTACAAACCACTGCTCAGTGAAATCAAAGAGGACACAAACAAATGGAAGAACATACCATGCTCATGGATAGGAAGAATCAATATC
>NW_022332353.1:0-3618 GCF_002776525.5 Piliocolobus tephrosceles | reverse complement strand
TTCACCATGTTGGTCAGGCTGGTCTGGAACTTCTGACCTCAAGTGATCTGCCTGCCTTGGCCTCCCAAAGTGCTGGGATTACAGGCATGAGCCACCACGCCTAGCTCCATGCAATTTAAATTAGAATTAAAAAGTCATTCTGCGGTGTGGTGAATAGGTTGTAGAGGGGAAAGTGTAAAAGAGAATCAGCCAGGAAGCTGTTGAGGGCGGTCAAGGAAAGATGCTGGCTTCCACTGCAGACTAGCAGTGGAGAGCGAGAAGTGGGCTGATGTGGAACCTATTTCAGAGGGAAACCCAACAGGATTTGCTGATATAGTTCAGTGTTCAATCCTTCCTTATGACTGCAAAGGAGGAAAATAAGTTGTCCAAACATGACAAACACTGTTGGAAATTTTATGTCACTTCATTTATTCATTTTTTATTTGCATTATTTTTCTTTTTGAGACAGAGTCTCCCTCTGTCACCCAGGCTGGAGTGCAGTGGTGTGATCTCGGCTCACCACAACCTCCACCGCCCGGGTTCAAGTGATTCTCCTGTCCCAGCCTCCCGAATAGCGGGGACTACAGGCGCGCACCACCACACGCGGCAAATTTTTGTATTTTTAGTAGAGACGGGTGTTTCACCATGTTGGCCAGGATGGTCTTGAACTCTTGACTTCAAGTGATCCACCCGCCTCGGCCTCCCAAAGTGCTGGGATTACAGGCATGAGCCACCGTGCCTGGCCTGATGTCACTTTAAATACTTTTTTTTTGTATTGTAAATGTCATAAAAGACCACTTTGGAAAAACTAGAGGGAAAACACAAAAAGGAAATTAAAACCACCCACCATACTATTAGCAGAGATCATGAGGATTTACATGTTGCTGTATTGTTCTAGGATTTCTCTACATATGTACTGTAAGAGACTAAGTTGGCATTTTCTTTTATTTTTTGAGGCAGGGTCTCGCTCTCTCAACCAGGCTGGAGTACAGTGGGGTGACCATGGCTAACTGTAGCCTCCGCCTCCCGGGCTCAGGTTATCTTCCCATCTCAGCCTCCCTAGTAGCTGGGACCACAGGTGCGCACCATCACACCCAGCTAATTTTTGTATTTTTTGTAGGGGCAGGGTTGCCCAGGCTGGTGTCGAACTCCTGGGCTCAAGCAATCAACCCTCCTCAGCCTCCAAGAAGCTAGGACTACAAGCACGCTCCACTGCGCCCAGTTAATTTTTAAAATTTATTTTTGTATTTTTTGTAGAGATGGGGTCTCACAGTGTTGCCCATGTTGGTCTTGAACTCCTGGGCTCAACTGATCCTACTCCCTTGGCCTCCCAAAGTGCTGGGATTATAGGTGGGAGCCACTTTGCCTGGCCTAAACTGGCATTTTCATACTCAGAGTTGTGCAGTCTGATTTTTCACGTTATATTAGACCTAGACCCACTGCCAGTACTTTCGTTCAAGGCCCTGTCATTTTTCGCCTCCGTGCAGGCCTTCTGCTGACAGGTTCCCGCTCTGCATAGCCCACCCACTCTAAAACGCTTCCTGTAAAATGCAAATCCAGCGCTTCACAATCCATGGTGAAGCCTCCTTGGTTGGGCAATGGGGTCGAGGGCGAGCAGTATCCTTGGGGGTTACCCAACCTTGCCACCCTCCCTCCGGGAATCGCAGCATGGATATTGTGCCACATCTCCTGGGGATCTTGGGTCCAGGTAAGAAACAGGGCGGGAAGCGTCCAGGCACCCCAGGGCCTCACTGGGGCCCCCAGGGCCGAGGCGGCAGGCCCCGCCAGCGCAGGCGCGCTAGGGTCACAAGGCGCGGTTAGGGGCGGAGCTTCGCGGAGTGCGCCTCTGGGTTAGGCGTCCACGGTGTCTTCAAAAGCCCCGTCAGGGCTGGCTTCCTGGGGCCTGACCGATTGTGGGTCAGTTTGCACCAGCGCCCTGGGATCGAGTTACGAGCGAAGGGGCAGAGTTTCTGGAGGAAACCGCAGCCTCTCAACCGCTGACCGGGTCTCAGAAGGCCCCTGGCAAGGCCGCTTGGCGGGAACTGACCACGCGCCAGGCAGGCTCTCCAGGAACCTGCGCAGGCCCGTGTGGACGGAGTCGTGCGCAGGGGGAGGGGCTTTAGGAAGGAGCCACAGAGAGGGCGGGGCGTGGGGCCTGCGCTTCGTGGGTGGAGTCGGAGCGGCGCGGCGGCGGTCATGCGGGACGCGGATGCAGACGCAGGCGGAGGCGCAGATGGCGGGGCTGGCCAGGGTGGCCACAGCTGCCCCGGGGGCGCGGACACAGCTGCAGCTCCGGCCAGTGGAGCTCTCCCACGGCACGCGCCAGGTCCCGGCAGAGACGTCGCGTCTGCGGCCAGGGGGCCAGGAATGCGGCCGCACATATTGTGTCCTTTCCGAGGGGAGGCCAAGGAACGGTCTGGGGGCTGCTTGCGGCGGGGCGAGGGCAGGACTCAGGGAGAAAGAAAGGAGGGCGGGGCGGGGTCCGACGGAAAGGGGAGCAGGGGGACCAGGGGCTGGGGTATACGGTCAGGGGTGGTTGGAGGAGGGGAAGAAATTGAAATGGAGGAAGAGAAGCTCTGCCAACGGTGGCCTGGGCGAGGTAAGGAGTGAAGCCGGTGATGCTGGGCAGGGTGACCTGAGAGGGGGCTTCAGAGGAGCAAGAAGGCCTGAGACATAGGCAAAGTCGTATCAGATGGCACCTTAACCGAATGACTCCCAGCACCCTCAGCGTGCCTTTCCCAACCCCCTTGGAGGCGGAAATCGCCCATGGGTCCCTGGTTCCAGATGCCGAGCCCCACCAAAGGGTGGTTGGGAAGGATCTCACAGTGAGCGGCAGGATCCTGGCCATGTAAGTTCTGAAGGGGACCGGGGTTGGGGGAGGCGGCCGTCGGAGACATGGGGAACACCCAAGGATGAGCCCTAAGGAGCGCTGCCAGGCGCGCTGGGCCAGTCTCTGCCTGAGGGGCTGTGTAATGACAGGGCTCCCAAGGGTTTGCTGTAATGGGTGCCTGAGGGGCAGAGCGAGGGACCAGGAGTTGCTACCTCCAATTTGATTTTCTTTTCCCCTTTTAGCCGCTGGAAAGCTGAAGACTGCCGCCTGCTCCGAATTTCCGTCATCAACTTTCTCGACCACCTTTCCCTGGTGGTGCGGACCATGCAGCGCTTCGGGCCCCCAGTTTCCCGCTAAGCCTGGCCTGGGAAAGTGGGGCGAGGTCTCACTTTACGTCTCCTCCTAGGCAGTGCATCATCCATCCTTCCCTAGGGCAGGAATTCCCAGTTGCTACTTTCCTGTGAGGGCCTCCTGGTCGGCTTGTACTGGCCTTAGGGTGCTCAGGGGCCCTTTGTTTTATCTGGTTCTTAAATGTTTGTTACTACAGAAAATAAAACTGAGCTACTATTCCAAGTCTGAGTTTATTTTCAGCTGCAGCACCTCCCAATATTCTTGTCGTTGTGCTTGGGTGGCAGGGGAGATTCCAGAATTCAGATATTCAAGGAGTACGAGGAAATTGAAGACAATTTAGGAAATGGAAGAAAATGAAAATCAATTGGGTTCTGTCATTCGGGATTAACTACTGTCAACATTTTGGAATATTTCCTCAGTTTTACAGTTGCATTTACGTAGTAAATGTGTAACTAACA
>NW_022332352.1:0-10911 GCF_002776525.5 Piliocolobus tephrosceles | reverse complement strand
GGTCAGGGACCCACTTGAGCAGGCAGACTGCCCCTTCTCAGATCTCATCCTCCGTGTTGGGAGATCCACTGCTCTCTTCAAAGCTGTCAGACAGAGTCATTCGCGTCCGCACAGGCTTCTGCACCTTTAGCTGAGCCCTGTCCCCAGAGGCGCAGTCTACAGAGACAGGCAGGTTTCCTTGAGCTGCTGTGAGCTCCACCCAGTTCGAGCTTCCCAGTGGCTTTATTTACCTGCTTAAGCCTCAGCGATGGTGGGCGCCCCTCCCCCAGCCTCACTGCTCCCTTGCGGTTAGATTGCCGCAGACTGCTGTGTTAGCAAGGAGGGAGGCTCTGTGGGCGTGGGACCCTCCCGGCCAGGTGTGGGATATATTCTCTGGTGTGCCGGTGTTACAGCGCAGTATTGGGGTGGGAGTTACCCGATTTTCCAGGTGTTGTGTGTCTCAGTTCCCCTGGCTAGGAAAAGGGACTCCCTTCCCCCTCGCGCTTCCCAGGTGAGGCGATGCCTCGCCCTGCTTCAGCTCTTGCTGGTCAGGCTTCAGCAGCTGACCCGCATGGATTGTCCAGCACTCCCGAGTGAGATGACCCCAGTACCTCAGTTGAAAATGCAGAAATCACCGGTCTTCTGTGTCGCTCGTGCTGGGAGATGGAGACTGGAGCTGTTCCTATTCGGCCATCTTGCTCCGCGCCCCCCAACTTTTATTTTTTAATTTTTAAATTTTTTTTGAGACAGAGTCTCATTCTGTCATTCAGGCTGGAGTGCAGTGGCTCACTGCAACCTAGACCTCCTGGATTCAGATGATTATCATGCCTCAGCTTCCCAAGTAGCTGAGATTACAGGTGTCTGCCACCAATGCCCTGCTAATTTCTTGTATTTTTACTAGAGACTGGGTTTCACCATGTTGGCCAGCCTGGTCTCAAACTCCTGACCTCAGGTGTTTGGGATTACAGTCTTGAGATACCATGTCCAGCCTGTCTTTCCACTTTTTGATGTAAAAAGTTCTTAATTTTGTGATAGTCAAAATGTCTATTCTTTTTTAATGGTTAAATGGCTTTTTATGTCTCATTCACTTACATTTTCTACTAAAAGTTATAAAGTTTTGTTTCTGACATGTAAGTCTGGTCCATCTGGAATTTAATGTTTGTATATAGAGCACAGTAGAAATATAATTTCATTTTGTTTCCTATATCAGTAACCGCTGTTTTTTCATTCTATTTAATGAAAAGTCCTTTCTTTCCTTGCTGATCTGCCATGTGATCTACATCACATATGAAAGATTAAATTTGTGGAGATTTATTTGGGAGCACTCTATTCTCTTTCATTAGTCAGTTAATCAGTGAAGACCACACTGTCTTAATTGCTGTAGGTTTATAAAAGTTCTGATATTTGGCAGGACAAGTATTTCTTCTTCTTCAATAACTTCTTTGATAATTTGGCTCCTTCCCTTTTCCATGTGTGTGTGTGTGTATATATATATATATAATATATATTTATGCTATATATATTATATATATTTATGCAATACATATTTATATATTTATTTATAAATATATATTTATTTATTTAAAATATTTATTTATTTAGAAATATATTTCTTTGTTTAGAAATATATATTTATTTATATGTATTTATTTATAAGTGTATATTTATTTATATATATGTTTATTTATATATATATTTATAAATATGTATATATTTATTTATTTACTTATATATATGGAGAGAGACAGGGTCTCACTTTGTTGCCCAGGCTTGAGGACAGTGGTGCAGTCGTAGCTCACTGCAGACTTGAACTCCTGAGCTCAAGAGCTCCTCCTACCTGAGTCTACCAAGAAACTAGGACTCTAAGGCATGCACCACTACATCCAGCTAATTTTTAAAAATATTTAAACAAGAGTGAGCCATCAAACCTGGTTCCATTTTGCATATTTAAAGACCATTTTTAAAAAGCTGCTCAAGCCAGCTTTTTTCTCTTGGTGCTGCTTACAACTCCCTTACTTAGCCTTGGAAATACTGTTAGTGAAGAAAATCCAAAGAGTCGAAATATCAAATATTCTTTCTTTTCTTCTAATTGCAAAAGAACAGACACCCTCCTGAATCATAACGCTACTTTTGATAAATTGGTGAACTGAGAGCATACACAGTATTCTTAATTCTGTTCTAATTTCAGAGACCTTAGGGATTCAGCTACCTCCCCCTGGGTCCCTCCCTTATCACGTGGGAATTCTGAGCTATACAATTCATGTTGAGATGTGGGTAGAGACATAGCCAAACCATATTATTGTGCTCCTGGCCCCTCCAAATCTCATGTCCTCACATTTCCAAACCTAGCATGCCTTTCCAACAGTCCTCCAAAGTCTTAACTCATTTCAGCATTAATCCAAATGTCTGCTGTCCAAAGTCTCATCTGAGACAAGGCAAGTCTCTTCTGTCTATGAACCTCTTCTGATTTCTGCTTCACTGAGGAGTCTCTTCACGTAGTCTTAAAAGATTATTGCTATGAAATTTTCTTATACATGTAACCCATAACCTCTACAATTCTGCAGTTTTAATTGATTGTCTTACCAATAATAAGTTGCTTTGCTTCAAAATATTTAAAATTTCCAGAAGGCATAAATATGTATAGTATAGTTTTTTAGTTAACCAGAAGAAAATTGACTTTATTTACTAACATAACTTAAATGTAAATGAAGAGGGAAAGAAAATTGACTCTGGAGAGGATACTATAAGATTATGAGTTAGTGGAAAAGTGATCAGATTAATAAATGTATATTGGTAGTTGAATTTCACAAAGAAATAGAGATAATCATGATTATACCTTTATTTTTACAAGAAGAGATGATGTAACTAGAGTATGTGTCTACAGGAGTAATAATGGTTTCCAAAGAATATTTTTTAAAGTAAAAAAGTAAGCATGAATTAACTCTTCAATGTAAGCTCTAAAGTAACATTTGGTTGTAAGTCTAAATGGTACCATCTAGCACCTTTATGTTTTAAGGGTCTTCCAATGTTTCTAGAAAAAGCCCTTGTTTTCAACGGTTTTTTATAGACATAAAATCTCTTTTCCTGGCAAAAGTTTCTCTGAAAAGCCTCAACTTGGGAAGTTAAAATTTTTCCCTGAATTACAAAATCTACATATTTTGGCCTTTCATTTTGGAGGAGTGCAAAAGTTGGAAGTAAGAAGTTTTAGTTTAAGTACTTTCAGTGCTAAAAAAAAAATGCAGACACTATGTTATATAAAATAGTTCATAGGTTGATCAGTCATAATAATTGACTCTAAGGCTTTTATTCAGAAAACAGCAGAAATATTAAATCTTGAATTAAGTCTTATTGGGGAAATGGCTACTGTGTAGATGGAGTTTTAGAGTAATAATTAAATTCTACCTAGAATGCAAAATTGTGTAAATGAATTATACAGCATGTTGTTGGGATTTTTTCATTTTGTGACACAGTCTCATGCTGTCACCCAGGCTGGAGTGCAGTGGCATGATCTCATCTCACTGCAACCTCCACCTCCTGGGTTCAAGTGATTCTCCTGCCTCAGGAGAATCCTCAAGTAGCTGGGTTTACAGGCCTGAGTCACTACGCCTAGTAAATTTTTCTGTTTTTAGTAGAGACAGGGTTTTGCCATGTTGGCCAGGCTGGTCTCGAACTCCTGACCTCAGGTGACCCTCCTGCTTCAGCTTCACAAAGTGCTGGGAGGTATAAGCCATCTCCCACTGAAAGGGACCAGGACAGCAGGGACCAGGGCTGCAAAACAACTTCCGAACTAACTTAGGCAAACAATTCCAGGAATCTAGAAAGCAGAACAGACCTGGTGAGCAGACCAGGAAAACAAGCTCTACCCCTACCCTGCAAGCCCCTGATAAACGTCATCAGTGTTTCAAAATGTAACCGAAATACCAGAAATGGCGGGAACCGATCATAATCTGTGTACAAAATCCCCTATGACTCTGTACCTGTTTACCCCTGACTATAAAAATGCTGTCTGGAGCCCAGTTAAGGAACTTTCCTGCTCCTCTCATGACTAGTGAGGAAGTTCCAGGTTCGAACCTGTAATAAAGATCCTTGCCGCTTGGCTTTGACTCTAGACTCTGGTGGTCTTCTCTGGGGAATAAGCGTCTGGGCATAACATCTGGGGGCTCATCCGGGATTTCCCCCAAGCCCACCAGACCCCAAGTCAACGGATCCTGATCTGTAAGTAAGCCGGCTCTGTCTCTGTCTATTTCCCTGAAAATCTCACGAGGTCTGTAGTCTGTATTGCAGGTGGCACAGTCTTGGCAGAGGCGCTAAAAGACAGCCACCAGGGACTGGCGGGAGACGTCCCCCGATGCCCATCTGGGGGCCTCCACATGTGGTTGTCCCATCTGACTCTGGTCGGAAATTGAGTCCGATACGCGCTTGCGAATGTTTGCTGTTCATCATTGTTTGTCTGTCGTTGTTAAGTGTTAAGTCTAAACCTCTTCTTCTTTCCCAGGACTTGCCTGATATTTACCTCCACTGAACACTTATTTTTGTTTCCCCCTTCTCCCTGTAGGAACAGCCTGAGAATGGGCGGCGCCCAGAGCACGCCGCTCTCCCTCTTTTTTAATAACTTCAAAGATGTTAAGGCTCGGAGACATGACCTAAGTGTAGAACTCAAAAAAGGAAAGCTAGTTACCTTCTGCCGCTCGGAGTGGCCCACCTTCGGCGTAGGATGGCCCTCCAAAGGAACTTTCTGTCTCTCTATAATTACTAAGGTAAAAACTAAGATTTTCCTGCTGGGGCGGTCAGGACATCCTGATCAGATTCCTTACATTCTAGTGTGGCAGGATCTTGTAGAAAACCCGCCGCCCTGGTTAGCCCCATTTATCCCTGAGCCCTGCAAGGTCCTAGTAACGCGACCTACAAAACAAAAGACCCCCTCTGCTCCTCGACCCCTGTGTTGCCTGATAGCCAGGACCCCCTGCCGTTGGAACCCACACTTCCGCCACCATACCCACATCCCATTCCACAGGCTCCGGTTCCTCCGGGCGCCTCTGCAATGCAGCACGGAAACCGGGAGGCAGAAGCAGCCGAAAACGAAAATGACCTGGGGGGACCGGCCGGCCGAACATGAGGCTGTGCACAACATGAACAGGCTTCCCGACCCCCTGATTCTACTGTAGCCCTACCCCTTAGAGAAATAGGCTCACTCGATGAAACCGGGTTTTCTCACCTCATGTATTGGCCCTTCTCCACTAGCGATTTGTACAATTGTAAGTCCCAAAATGCTCGGTTCTCAGACAATCCTAAAGATCTAACCTCATTGTTAGACAGTGTCATGCTTACTCACCAGCCAACTTGGGACGAATGCCAACAACTCCTCCAAATCCTGTTTACCATGGAGGAGCGGGAAAGAATCCAGGTTGAGGCCAGAAAGCTGGTTCCAGGAAATGACGGCCAGCCTACTGCAAATCCTGATCTCATCAATGCGGCTTTTCCCTTGACCCGACCCAGATGGGATTATAATACAGCAGAAGGTAGGGGATGACTGCTCATTTATCGCCAGACTCTAATGGCATGTCTCCGGGCAGCAGCTCACAAGCCCACCAATTTAGCTAAAGTATATTCTGTGCTACAAAGTAAGACAGAAAGCCCTACTGTTTATTTAGAAAGACTAATGGAGGCTTTCAGGCAGTTTACCCCTATGAACCCAGAAGCACCAGAAAATCAGGCAGCCTTAGTAATGTCCTTTGTAAACCAGGCAGCACCAGATATTAAAAGGAAACTCCAGAAATTAGAAAGTTTAGAGGGAAAGCAGATTCAGGACCTCCTTCAGATAGCCCAGCGAGTTTATAATAATAGAGATACTCCAGAAGAAAAGCAATTTAGGGCAACTAAAGAAATGACCAAAGTTTTAGTAGCTGCCTTCCCCCAGGCAGGGAATGCCCAAGGGAGGAAGCAAGCCACGCAAGGCTCCAAACAAAGATTAGAAAAAGATCAATGTGCTTATTGTAAGGAGCGCGGTCACTGGATTAGAGACTGCCCAAAGAAAAGGAAACCAGCCAACTCAACCTCCATCCTCGTTACCCAGGACTCTGATTAGGGAGGACGGGGTTCGGAGCCCCTCCCCAAACCCAGGGTAACTTTGCAAGTGGAGGGGTCCCCAGTTCACTTCCTGGTCGATACTGGGGCAGAACGCTCAGTCCTAACCAGACTGATTGGAAAAATGTCTAAGAATACATCTTGGGTGCACGGAGCCACAGGCATCAAAAAATACCCGTGGACAACTCAGAGGACTGTGGACTTAGGAACAGGAAAAGTATCCCACTCCTTCTTAGTCATCCCAGAGAGCCCTTGCCCTCTATTAGGAAGAGACTTGTTAACAAAAATGGGGGCCCAAATCTACTTTGAGCCAGGGGGGCCCCAGGTGACTGATTCCCAGAACCGACTGATATCCATCCTGACTGTCACCTTAGAAGATGAATACAGACTCCATCAGGAGCAGAAGTCTCCTGATCAGGGAATTGACTCTTGGCTCCAGCGTTTTCCTGAAGCATGGGCAGAAACTGGGGGCTTAGGATTAGCAAAACATCGGCCAGCTATATTTGTAGAAATTAAACCAGGAATAGACCCGGTCCAGGTACGGCAATATCCATGCCCCTAGAGGCCAAAAAAGGAATTACACCCCATATCCGCCGGCTCTTAGACCAGGGGGACCTACGGGCTTGCCACTCCTCCTGGAATATTCTGCTGTTACCTGTCCATAAACCCAACAGCACGGATTATAGGCCAGTGCAGGATCTAAGAGAAGTTAACAAAAGGGTCATGGATATACACCCCACTGTGCCTAATCCATACACCCTCCTGAGCGCCTTGCATCCAGAAAAACAGTGGTACACCGTCCTTGATTTAAAAGATGCTTTCTTCAGCCTACCTCTGGCCCCCAAAAGTCAAGAACTCTTTGCATTTGAATGGACGGATCCTGAGAGGGGCATCAATGGTCAGCTGACATGGACCAGGCTGCCACAAGGGTTCAAGAACTCACCAACCCTGTTCGATGAAGCCCTTCATGAAGATCTGGGTGAGCACCGGCGGCAACACCCTGAAATAACTCTTTTGCAGTATGTTGATGATCTCTTAATAATGGCCAGGTCCCCGGAAACTTGTGTTCAAGGGACTGAGGACCTCTTGAAGACTCTGGGGGAGCTAGGCTACTGAACCTCAGCAACAAAGGCTCAGATCTGCAAGTCGGAGGTAACCTATCTGGGGTACCTATTAAAAGGGGGGCAACGCTGGTTAACCAGAGCCCGGAAAGAGACAGTCCTATGCATCCCTAGACCCCAATCGGCACGACAAGTAAGAGAATTCTTGGGGTCGGCGGGGTTCTGTAGGTTATGGATACCCGGGTTTGCAGAGTTAGCCAAGCCCCTATACCAGGCAACAAAAGAACAGCAGCCCTTCAATTAGACGGAAGAGGCTGAGCTGGCCTTCCAGCAGATAAAAACTGCTGTTATCAGCCCCCGCGCTAGGACTCCCTGATGTTTCCAAGCCCTTCCACCTATACGTAGATGAAAGTAAGGGGGTTGCAAAAGCTGTGTTAACTCAGTATCTAGGCCCCTGGCAGAGACCAGTTGCCTACCTGTCAAAGAAGTTGGATCCGGTGGCCGCTGGCTGGCCACCCTGTCTCCGGATAATCACGGCAACCGCCCTAATGGTTCAAGACGCTGACAAACTTACCATGGGGCAAGAGTTGCGCGTTACAACCCCGCATGCCATTGAAGGCATCCTCCGGCAGCCGCCGGACTGATGGATAAGTAACGCCCGGCTCACCCACTATCAAGGACTGCTGTTAAACCCCCTCAGAATAACTTTTCTGCCCCCAACATCTTTAAACCCTGCTTCACTGCTGCCAAATCCAGACTTGGACGCCCCGTTCCATGAGTGCACTGAGATACTGGCTCAGGTGCATGGGGTGCGGGAGGACCTGCAAGATCGTCCGCTCCCTGACGCAGAACTTATCTGGTTCACTGATGGCGGCAGCTTCGTCCACCAAGGCCAGCGGCATGCAGGAGTGGCTGTAACGTCAGAGACTGAGGTAATCTGGGCGGAACCCTTGCCTCCAGGGACATCGGCCCAAAGAGCCGAACTGATAGCACTCACACAGGCCCTCACCCTAGGGGCAGAGAAAAGACTAACAGTATACACGGATAGCCGCTATGCTTTCACCACTGCGCACATACATGGGGCCATCTACAGAGAGAGGGGACTATTAACAGCTGAAGGAAAAGAAATAAAAAACAAATAAGAGATCCTAGCTCTATTAACTGCTTTGTGGAAACCAAAGACATTGGCTATCGTACATTGCCCAGGGCATCAGAAACCGACCACTCTGATTGCTCAAGGCAACTTTCTAGCAGACCAAACTGCAAAGAGTGTGGCAAAGGCTCCCAGTCAACTCCTGGCACTCCAGCTCCCTGATCCGGGTCCCCGGGACCTGCCATATCTCCCTGATTATTCAGAACAAGATCTCCAGTGGATCGACAAACTTCCCCTAAAAGAGATCCAGAATGGGTGGTGGACTGATACTAATGACCAAACCATCCTGCCAGAAAAATTAGGACAACAAGTGTTAGAACACATCCACCGAACCACCCACCTGGGTGCCCGGTGGATGATAAACTTGATCAGACGCTCCAAGCTCAAGATTAGACACATAGCTGAGATGGCCAGCAGCATCGTGACCAATTGCAAAGTCTGCCAGCTGAATAACGCCTACCCTCAATCACAGGCTACAACAGGAACAAGGCTCAGGGGAACCAGGCCCGGTATCTACTGGGAAGTAGATTTTACTGAGATAAAGCCAGGGAAATATGGGTATCGGTACTTACTTGTTTTTGTAGATACTTTTTCAGGATGGACTGAAGCATTCCCAACCAAGAGAGAAACCGCTCAGGTGGTAACAAAGAAAATTTTAGAAGAAATTCTCCCCAGGTATGGATTCCCCGTCCAGATAAGGCCAGATAATGGACCGGCTTTCATTGCCAAGGTAAGTCAGGACTTAGTTTCCATTCTTGGGGCAGATTGGAAATTACATTGTGCTTACAGGCCCCAAAGCTCAGGACAGGTAGAAAGAATGAATCGGACCTTAAAGGAGACCTTAACTAAATTGACTATGGAGACTGGTGCTAATTAGGTGGTCCTTCTCCCCTACGCTCTGTTCCGGGACCGTAACACCCCTTACAGACTAGGCCTTACCCCTTATGAAATCATGTATGGCAGACCTCCACCCCTGGTTCCCAGCCTGAAAGGTGATCTGCTCAAATCTGAGACAGAAAATGTCTCTGAACTCTTATTCTCCCTACAAGCTTTACAGAAAATTCATCAGGAAATCTGGCCCAAGCTGAAGGAACTATATGAGACCGGCCCCCCTCCGACACCCCATCCGTGCCAGCCAGGAGACTGGGTCCTGGTTAAGCGACACAGACAAGAGACCTTAGAACCCAGGTGGAAAGGACCACTCCAGGTACTCCTAACTACACCCACGGCCCTAAAAGTGGAAGGCATCGCGTCGTGGATCCACCACACCCACGTCAAACCAGTGGACCCGATCTCTGATCTTCTCGGACCGATCACGGCAGCGACGGAGGCACTGACCACGTGGACTGTGGACAAAGCTAAGAATAATCCTCTAAAACTAACCCGGCACCGCAACCCCTGTAACCATGTTTAGTTTACCTGCATTTTTATGCTTTGTACATCTAACTTTACTCTGGGAGACTCCATCAGGAAGAGTCTCCTCCCCGTTCGCTTGGCGTTTCTATCTAACAGAAAATTGGACCAACTATGCTCAGACACAGGGACAAGGCCATCTTCTGGCCACAGCTGATTGCCCCCCCCTCCCCAAGGTTGTAGCTCTCCTATCTATGTTAACTTTACTGATTTTCAGGCAGAACCAGGGAAGGTCACCCCAGCTATTTGCTTTCTCTTTGACCAACAAGTCTCCTATTGTAAAAACACATGGGTTGAACAAAACATCGGTTGCCCCTATAGCTCATGCAAAATCCACACTGTCAAGACTCTCACGGCCTCAGAAACCCTCTCAAGCCAAGTGTGGAATTCTCATAATTTCTTTAAAACTGCCACAGTTCCCCAATTAACCTTATGAACTCCTGCAGAATACCTAGAATGGGATAACATGTGGGACAATATACAATCCCTCAAGACAAAACGGGCCATATTCCTTCCTCTGGTAGCCGGCATATCACTTACCACCTCTATTGTCGCAGCCGGGTTGGCAGGGAGAGCCCTATACAACTCCATTGCAGAAAATAACAAGTTATTCCAACAATTTTCTGTTGCAATGGAAGATTCCGCTGAGTCCCTAGCCTCCCTCCAGCGGCAACTTAACTCACTAGCACAGGTCACCCTCCAAAACCGCAGGGCCATAGACTTACTCACAGCGGAAAAAGGAGGTACATGCATGTTCCTCAAAGAAGAATGTTGTTTCTATGTAAATGAGTCAGGGTTAGTTGAAGAAAGAGTCCAACGTCTGCACAAGTTAAGCTTAGATATGAAAAAACAACAGTTTACTTCCGCAGCTAATAACTGGTGGAATTCTTCCATGTTTTCTCTTTTAGCTCCCTTTCTAGGCCCACTGATGTCTATGTTACTCCTAGTCACTATAGGCCCCTGTATAGTAAATAGAATACTGCAATTTGTTAGAGAAAGATTTGATACCATCCAATTAATGGTCCTCCGTAACCATTACCAACCTCTTCCTCACCCTGAAGAAGAGGCTACACTGTAATAACTCGGGGTCCAGGATTGGACTCCCAGTTACCTGTGAGACGGGGAAAGGAAAGGGACCAGGACAGCAGGGACCAGGGCTGCAAAACAACTCCCGAACTAACTTAGGCAAACAATTCCAGGAATCTAGAAAGCAGAACAGAC
>NW_022332351.1:0-5066 GCF_002776525.5 Piliocolobus tephrosceles | reverse complement strand
AGGTGGGGCCAAGCCCTGGCTGGGGTACCAGGGTGGGGGTGGTGCTCAGGGGCCTCACCTGGCCCACTGCCTCCCCGAGGACATATTCCTCCAGAACTTGGACAAGGGTGACCCCTCCCATGTGGCCCTTGCACCACAGAGGACCAAGGGCAGTTCCTCCACCTTGCCCCTCCCCGCAGATTTGCCAACAGGATCTTCGGCCCCATCTGGAACCGGGACAACATCGCCTGCGTGATCCTCACCTTCAAGGAGCCCTTTGGCACTGAGGGTCGTGGGGGCTATTTCGATGAATTTGGGATCATCCGGTGAGAGCTCTTCCCCTCTCCCTCTCCTGGGAGGCTGGCACAGGGTGGCAGAGCCAGTAACTCTGCCGGGCTGCCCTTCCCTGTCTTGGGGAGCTCCTCCTCACGATACAGTTCAAAACCTGAGTGTCTGAGCTGTCAGACGGGGCTGGAAAGGGCTGGACCCCAACTCAGCCAAGCACCCCAGGGTTTCATGATTCAGTGACAGCATTACCATGTCCTTCCTTGATTTAAGGGGATCTGGAAGACAAGGGAGGCCAGGAAGTGAGTCTTGCAGCTTGTCACTAGGAAGCCTTGTTTGGGGCCCCCACGCCCTTGAACCAGGTGAACAGGGCCGGGAGCTAAGGCGAGCCCCGGCCTCTTCTGTCCCCAGGGACGTGATGCAGAACCACCTCCTGCAGATGCTGTGTCTGGTGGCCATGGAGAAGCCCGCTTCCACCAACTCGGATGACGTCCGTGATGAGAAGGTGGGGGGTGTACCCCAGTCCCCAGGACCATGCCCCGTCGCGGGCCCATCTGTGACGAGGCACGGAGCAGGGGTGTGCATGTAGAGCAAGTGTCCTCAACCCCAGAGAAGTCACCAGCTCTGAGCACAGCTTGGCCTCCCAGAGGTGACCTGGACTGGCAGTCACGAAGCCCAAGTTGTCATGTCCCAGGTCTGACAGTCACTGTGTGACTAGGGAAGGCCATTGCCTCTCCGGGCCTCAACTTGTCCATCAGAATAGACTTGAGATGGACCAGGGTGGTCCTGGAGGGCCCTCAGGGAGGGGCCCTGAGCTGGGCCTCTGGCAAGGTGAGCAGAGCCAAGCAGGGGCCTTCTCCTGCCCTGAGGGCTGCGCATCTGTGGCCAGAGTCATCCCTGCACCCCAGCTTAACACACCCAAGGGGCCCATTCTCTCCCCTGGCTTTCTCCCAGGTCAAGGTGTTGAAATGTATCTCAGAGGTGCAGGCCAACAATGTGGTCCTGGGCCAGTACGTGGGGAACCCTGATGGAGAGGGCGAAGCCACCAAAGGGTACCTGGACGACCCCACGGTGCCCCACGGGTCCACTACCGCCACTTTTGCAGCTGTCGTCCTCTATGTGGAGAATGAAAGGTGGGATGGTAGGTGACGCCTTCAAGGCCCAGCAAGGCAGAACTGGGCATGCCCTTGGGAGACACCCCTCGCTGGGGTCAGACCTGCTTGCTGCTGGGCAGGGGAGCCAGCCGTGCGGGACACGGGACCCTGCTACAGTTGCTTTCACGTTTGCCTGTGTGGGCACTGGAGCTCCCACTGAGACACTCACGCCCTGGTCCACACCCCGAGAGCTGGTGCTGAGGCTGCCCTTTCCACCACGCAGGAGTGCCCTTCATCCTGCGCTGTGGCAAGGCCCTGAACGAGCGCAAGGCTGAGGTGAGGCTGCAGTTCCATGATGTGGCCGGCGACATCTTCCACCAGCAGTGCAAACGCAACGAGCTGGTGATCCGCGTGCAGCCCAACGAGGCCGTGTACACCAAGATGATGACCAAGAAGCCGGGCATGTTTTTCAACCCCGAGGAGTCGGAGCTGGACCTGACCTATGGCAACAGATACAAGGTGCCCCACAGAGAAGGAGCAGCGTGGAGGGTGGGGGGCCTGGACCCGGGGGACTCAGCATGGTGGCCGGCAGTGACATGAGTGAGACACCCTCACCCTCACAGAACGTGAAGCTCCCTGACGCCTACGAGCGCCTCATCCTGGACGTCTTCTGCGGGAGCCAGATGCACTTTGTGCGCAGGTGAGGCCCAGCTGCTGGCCCCTGCGTGCCTATGGGGAATGGGGTGGCCTTTGCCCTCCCTCCTTCCCTGTGTGCCAGCCTCCCAAGCCCCACACCATGTACCCTCAGCGACGAGCTCCGGGAGGCCTGGCGTATTTTCACCCCACTGCTACACCAGATCGAGCTGGAGAAGCCCAAGCCCATCCCCTACCTTTATGGCAGGTGAGGAAAGGGTGGGGTCTGCGGACAGAGCCCAGCAGGCAGGGGCGGGGTGAGGGCGGGGCTGCCTCATGCCTCTCCTCCACCCATCACTCTCTAGCCGAGGCCCCATGGAGGCAGATGAGCTGATGAAGAGAGTGGGTTTCCAGTATGAGGGCACCTACAAGTGGGTGAACCCACACAAGCTCTGAGCCCTGGGCACCCACCTCCACCCTCGCCGTGGCCACCCTCCTTCCCGCCGCCCAACCCTGAGTCGGGAGGACTCTGGGACCATTGGCCTCAGCTGCACATTCCTGGCCCTGGGCTCCGGCCACCCTGGCCCGCCCCTCGCTGCTGCCACTACCCGAGCCCAGCTACATTCCTCAGCTGCCAAGCACTCGAGACCATCCTGGCTCCTCCAGACCCTGCCTGAGCCCAGGAGCTGAACCACCTCCTCCGCTCACTCCAGCCCAACAGAAGGAAGGAGGAGGGTGCCCATTCGTCTGTCCCAGAGCTGCTCGGTCACTGGGGCTCACTCCTGAGTGGGGCCTGGGGCAGGAGGGAGGGACGAGGGGGAGGAAAGGGGCGAGCGCCCACGTGAGAGAACCTGCCTGTGGCCTTGCCTGCCAGCCTCAGTGCCACTTGACATTCCTCGTCACCAGCAACATCTCGAGCCCCCTGGCTGTCCCCTGTCCCACCAACTCTGCACTCCGTGGCCACCCTGTGCCACCCATAGGCAGCCTCCCTGTTACAAGAAAAGCAGAAGCAGCAGCTGGGACTCCTCCCAACCTCAATCCCCTGCCATTAAATCCGCAAACAGCCCCTCCTGTCCCCTTGTCATTTGCTTCCCTGAGGACCCATTTCCTCATCCCACTCCCTGAGTCACCCGGGTGCTTCCTCTGTGGCCTCCCCACCTTGGGCTCCTCACCTCTCGTTCTGACCCCATGTCCAGCCGTGACCATGCCTGGTGTCGGAGACACTTCTTGAGTTCCCCTCCACTCCACGCATATTGTCATTGTGAGACCGGCTTGAGGTGCAAGGACGTGGGGTCACCTTCCACTCTTACTGTCCATGTCCCTGCCCCACCCAAGATGGTTTTCAGCAACACTGCCAGTCCACAGATCCTGGAAGTATTTAGGAAGGAGAGAGGGTGGGTTTTGTAACTGCTATCAGAGGCCAAGGGGGATGGGATGGTCCACAGTGATAGGCAGCTACGGCCCGGCCGCCCCTTCCAGGCAGAAGGGCCCCAGTTTAGGGGCTGCCAAGGCACGTAACCAAGTGCCACCCACCGGGCAGCTCTCAGCATAGGCTGATTCTCCCAGTTCTGGAGGCCAGAGTCCATGTTCCAGCACTCGTCAGAGGCCCAAGGGGAGGGTCCTTCCTGCCCTCTCCAGCTCCTGGGGAACCAGGCATCTTGGGCTGGTGGTCACCTCACTCCACTCACTCGGCCTGTCTTCTCATGGTCTCACCATGGTCTGGCTTCTCCTCTTCTGTGTCCTCGTAAGGACACCACTTCAGTATGACCTGCTTTTCACTCAAGTAATGATATCTGCAGACCACCTATTTCCAAATAAGGTCGCGTCGGGAACTCCCAGGAGACATGCATTTGGGGGCCGCTGTTCAGCCCCTACACTGCTCCCCACACAGGCAGCAGCCCCTGGGTGTCTCAGTGCAGCATGTGTCCTGCCAGGGAGATGGCAAGACCAGACGCTATGGTGCAAGACCTGTACTCGTGGCCTCGGTTCTAGGAGGTGAGGCCAGCAGGGAACAAAATGACCAGGTGGTGCTGGGCTTTGTCCTTTGCGGAGAGCAAACCAGTGGCCTGGAAGTGGCCAGGGAGGAGGGTTCTACCTGCAGCACGGGTGAGAACGCACACCCTGGGCCCTGCAGGTAGCAGCGCCCGATGTCCTAGGACGAAGGAGGCCTCTAGTGAGACCTGTGGCAACAGGGACACACACACTGCATCCCGGTGTTCAATTCCTGCTCTTCCTATTCCCTGCACGGGGAGTGGCACCTCTGAGTTTTCAGAGGGAGGAAGTATACAAAGTTCACCTGGACCCTAGATAGGTAAAGGAGCTTGATGGGGGCCAAGGCCAGTTCATGGGCTCTTATGGGCTCTGTGTGCATAAGATTGGAGGCCAAGCTTCGGCCACAGGGGCAGTGGTTTTAGTCCTCTGTCCTGGTTCCTGTGGCCTCCAGAAGGGGCTGTGGCAAGGCTGAAAGCTGGGTTGGGCTGGGGACTGATGGGGTGTGGCAAGGCTAAGCAAGTTAGATTCCAGGACAGGGCACGACACCCGAGTAAGGCTGGGTGCAGCAGCTCACACCTGTAATCCCAGCACTTTGGGAAGCCAAGGTGGGCAGCTCACTTGAGGCCAGGAGTTCAAGACCAGCCTGGCCAACATGACAAAAATATGTCCCTACAAAAAAAGATACAAAAATTTGCCGGATGTGGTGGCAGGCACCTGTGGTCCCAGCTACTTGGGAGGCTGAGGCAGGAGAATCAATTTGAACCTGGGAGGTGGAGGACCATCCACTGGCACCCGAACTCAACAGGCAACTGTCCCTTCAGCTCTGAGCACCTACTTGGGTGGAGGCAGGAGGTCCCCGGTGAGGGCAGTGCTGGGGCCACAATGGGAGAGAAGTGAGAGATAAGGCCAGGGCATTCCACTGTTGCCTCAGTTGCGGGTGCCTACACTGAGACAGGGACATAAGCCCCAGAAAACACACTACAGGACCTGTACCCTGAACAAGAAGGCAGTCCTCCCCAGCCCCCTGGAGCTCACAGGAGCACTGAGGCCCTTGCCTGTGAGCCCAGATCCACCCTGGCCCAT
>NW_022332350.1:0-1439 GCF_002776525.5 Piliocolobus tephrosceles | reverse complement strand
GATCAACGAGACAGAAAGTTAACAAGGATATCCAGGAATTGAACTCAGCTCTGCACCAAGCGGACCTAATAGACATCTATAGAACTCTCCACCCCAAGTCAACAGAATATACATTCTTCTCAGCACCACATCACACTTATTCCAAAATTGACCACATAATTGGAAGTAAAGCACTCCTCAGCAAATGTAGAAGAACAGAAATTATAACAAACTGTCTCTCTGACCACAGTGCAATCAAACTAGAACTCAGGACTAAGAAACTCAATCAAAACCACTCAACTACATGGAAACTGAACAACCTGCTCCTGAATGACTACTGGGTACATAACGAAATGAAAGCGGAAATAAATATGTTCTTTGAAAAAAATGGGAAAAAAGATACAACATACCAGAATCTCTGGGACACATTTAAAGCAGTGTGTAGAGGGAAATTTATAGCACTAAGTGCCCACAAGAGAAAGCAGGAAAGAACTAAAATTGACACTCTAACATCACAATTAAACGCAATAGAGAGGCAAGAGCAAACACAGTCAAAAGCTAGCAGAAGGCAAGAAATAACTAAGATCAGAGCAGAACTGAAGGAGATAGAGACACAAAAAACCCTCCAAAAAATCAATGAATCCAGCTGTTGGTTTTTTGAAAAGATCAATAAAATTGACAGACCGCAAGAAGACAAATAAAGAAGAAAAGAGAGAAGAATCAAATACACGCAATAAAAAATGATAAAGGGGATATCACCACCGACACCACAGAAATACAGACTACCATCAGAGAATACTATAAACACCTCTATGCAAATCAACTAGAAAATCTAGAAGAAATGGATAATTTCCTGGAGACTTACACTCTCCCAAGACTAAACCAGGAAGAAGTTGAATCCCTGAATAGACCAATAGCAACTTGAAATTGAGGCAACAATTAATAGCCTACCACCAAAAAAAGCCCAGGACCAGATGGATTCACAGCTGAATTCTACCAGAGGTACAAGGAGGAGCTGGTACCATTCCTTCGGAAACTATTCCAATCAGTAGAAAAAGCGGGAATCCTCCCTAACGCATTTTATGAGGCCAACATCATCCTGATACCAAAGCCTGGCAGAGACACAACAAAAAAAGAGAATTTTAGACCAATCTCCCTGATGAACATCGATGCAAAAATCCTCAGTAAAATACTGGCAAACCGGATTCAGCAGCACATCAAAGCTTATCCACCATGATCAAGTGGGCTTCATCCCTGGGATGCAAGGCTGGTTCAACATTCGCAAATCAATCAACGTAATCCAGCATATCAACAGAACCAAAGACAAGAACCACATGATTATCTCAATGGATGCAGAAAAGGCTTTTGACAAAATTCAACAGCCCTTCATGCTAAAAACGCTCAACAAATTCAGTATTGATGGAACGTACCTCAAAATAATAAGAGCTATTTATGACAAA
>NW_022332349.1:0-1207 GCF_002776525.5 Piliocolobus tephrosceles | reverse complement strand
TCTTGCTCTGTCGCCCAGGCTGGAGTGCAGTGATGCCATCTCGGCTCTCTGGTGTCACCCCAGGCTGGAGTGCAGTGATGCCATCTCAGCTCACTGCAACCTCCACCTCCAGGTTCAAGCGGTTTGAGTTGCCTCAGCCTCCCAAGTAGCTGGGATTACTGGCATGTGCCAACACGCCCGGCTAATTTTTTTTTTTTTGAGTCAGAGTTTCACTCTTGTTGCCCAGGCTGGAGTGCAATGGCATGATCTTGGCTCCCCACAACCTTCACATCCTGGGTTCAAGTGACTCTCCTGCCTCAGCCTCCTGAGTAGCTGTGATTTTGTATTTTTAGTAGAGACGGGGTTTCTCCATATTGGTCAAGCTGGTCTAAAACTTCTGACCTCAGGTAATCCACCTGCCTCGGCCTCCCAAAGCGGTGGGATTACAGGCGTGAGCCACCGCACCCGGCCTTAATTTTTGTGTTTTTAGCAGAGATGGGGTTTCACCATGTTGGCCAGGCTGGTCTCAAACTCCTGACCTCAAGTGATCCTCCCACCTTGGCCTCCCAAAGTGCTGGGATTGCAGGCATGAGCCGCCACGCCTCGCTAGTGGTGTTTTGTATTTTTAGTAGAAACAGAGTTTTGCCATGTTAGCCAGGCTCATGCTGAACGCCTGGTGTTAAGTGATCAGCCTGCCTCAGCCTCCCAGAGTGCTGGCATTACAGGTGTGGGCCACTGCACCCAGCCTTGACTCAAGAAATGAGTGGTGGGGTGCAGTGGCTCACGTCTGTCATCTTTTTTTTTTTTTTTTTTTTTTTGAGACGGAGTCTCACTCTGTCACCGGGCTGGAGTGCAGTGGCATGATCTCAGCTCATTGCAACCTCCACCTCCCAGGTTCAAGTGATTCTCCTGCCTCAGCCCCCCGAGTAGCTGGGACTACAGGTCCCCACCACTACGCCCAGCTGATTTTTGTATTTTTAGTAGAGATGGGGTTTCACCGTGTTAGCCAGGATGGTCTCCATCTCTTGACCTCATGATCCTCCCACCTCGGCCTCCCAAAGCGCTGGGATTACAGGCGCGAGCCACCGCGCCCATCCCACATCTGTAATCTTAACTCTTCCGGAGACCATTTGGTCTCTGTGAAAGGTGATGAGAATACAAACTCCAAGGTAAAGTTTCAGCCTTCAGAGCATGCGATGAAGCAGGAGCTAAAACAACACATAAACCC
>NW_022332348.1:0-6009 GCF_002776525.5 Piliocolobus tephrosceles | reverse complement strand
TAGTGCCCTTATGTAATAGACTCCAGAGGGCTCACTGACTTATTCTGCCATGTGAGGAGAGGGATCTATGAATCAGGAATTGGTCCCTCACCAGACACCAAATCTGTCAGCACCTAGATCTTGGACTTTTGTGAAAAATCTATTTCTGTTGTTTATAAGTTACCCAGTCTATAGTATTTTGTTATAGCAGGCCAAACAGACCACAACATCAAAGATGAAACCAATAAAACAGAAAAACAATAGGAAAAAATCAGTAAAACCACACACTTTGATGAGGTCAATAAAAGTGGTAAAACTCTATTCAGGTTGATCACAAAAAAGAAGATGCAAATTACAATTTCAGAAACACAGTAATATGACATTTTTATAGATTCTACAGATACTAAAAGAACAGCAATATAATAAGGTGAGCTTTGTGTGACTAAACAAGACAACTTTGATAAAATGGACACTTTCCTTGAAAAACAAAAATTACCAAGGTTCAATCCAGAAGGAATAACCTGAACTGTCTTATAACTATAAAAGAAAATAGAGCATAAGGAAAGCCTTCCTAGAAAGAAAACTCGAAGCCCAGATAGCTATGCTGGTGAATTCTACCAAATATTTAAGAAGTAATATAACAACTTCACACGACCTTTCCCCCACCCTCAAAAAACAACAGAGGAGAAATACAACTCATTTGTCACTCTAGCATTACCCTGAACCAAAATCTGACAATGATATTACAAAAACAGAAAACTCCTTCATGAACATAGATGTAGAAATTTAACCAATTTCTCAAGAAACCAAGATATCCTCCTTTAGGTGAGTGAACAACCTCTGGTACAGCCATGCGATAATGAGCTGTCATGCCATGAGAAGACATGAAGGAACCACAAAGGCATATTACCAAGTGAAAGATGCCAGTCTAAAGGCTACACGCTGTCTGATACCAACTATATGACATTTTGGAAAAGGCAAAACTATAGATACAGTAAAAAAAAGTTGGTGGTTGCCAGGAGCTGGGGAGGGAAGGCGGGAGAAGATGAACAGATGAAGCACAAAGGAGTTTTAAAGCTCTGAAACTACTTTGGATAATACTACAATGATAAATACATGTTCTTATACCTTTGTCCAAATTCACAGAATGTAATACACTGAGACTGAACCCTAATATCAACTATGGACTTTGGGTGATTGTGATTATCAATTCAGGATCATCAATGAGATCAAGTGTACCACTCTGGTGAGGATATTGATAATTGTGGAGGCTATGCACGTGTAGGGGCAGGGAGTACAGGGATAATCTCTGTGCTTTACTTTCAGTTTTGCTGTGAAGCTAAAACTAGTCTAAAAAATAGCCTTGGCCGGGCGTGGTGGCTCAAGCCTGTAATCCCAGCACTTTGGGAGGCCGAGATGGGCAGATCACGAGATTAGGAGATCTAGACCATCCTGGCTAACACGGTGAAATCCCGTCTCTACTAAAAAATACAAAAAACTAGCCGGGCGAGGTGGCAGGCACCTGTAGTCCCAGCTACTCAGGAGGCTGAGGCAGGAGAATGGCATAAACCTGGGAGGCAGAGCTTGCAGTGAGCTGAGATCCGGCCACTGCACTCTAAAAAAAAAAAAAAAAAAAAATACCCTTTTAAAACTTTCTAAATAAAATCTTGGCAAATCCAATGCAATGATATATTAGAAGGATAATACATCATAAACAAGTGGGGTTTATCCCCAAATACAGGGTTGGTTTGACATTAAAACATCAGTTATTCACCACATTAAAAAACTAAAAGAGAAGAACCATATGATCATCTCAGTAGATAGAGGTATTTGATAAAATACAACATTCATTCCTGATTTAAAAATAAAAATCCCTCTCAGTAACCAAAGAATACAAGGGAACGTCATCAGCATGATAAAGAGCATCTCTGATAAACCTACAACTAACATGTGTCATGACGAAAAACTGAATACTTTCCCTGTAAGATCAGGAACGATACAGGAATGTCTCCTTTCACTATGTTAGTCAGCATTGTACTGAAGCCAGAGCAGTTAGGAAAGAAAAGAAAAGGAAAGCTACCTGAGTTGAAAGGAAGAAGTAGAACTGTCTTTATTCACAATCATGATCACATAATAGGGATGGGTAAAATCCAACCTGTGGGGCAGCTTGTTATTTTTGCAAATAAAGTTTTATTGGAATGCAGCTGTGTTTTTTAACATATGTATTGTCTATGGCTCGTCTCATACTACAATAGCAGAGTTGATTGGCTGTGAAAGAAACCATTTTGTCACAAGTTTAAAATATTTACTATGTTTAGTAAGATAACAGTTTGAAAATGAAAAGGTTTGACTACCTTTGGTGTATGGAAAAAAGGTAACTGAATCGAATCTCAATTTTAAATGTTCATAAGCTACTGAGATTGGAAAAGACAGTTCACCAAAGAAGTTACACAGGTGGTAAATAAGCACATACAGGATGCTCAACATTATTAGTCTTTAGAGTAATGCATATTAAAACCATAATAATATGCATAATACACACCCATCAGAATGCTAAAATTTGGAATGGAAAATCAATACAAATACTTTGGAAAACAATTTAGCAGTTTCTTAACAAAGAAATACAAAGGGACAGGAAGAGACTTTTTATGGATGATGAACATGTTAACTCTCTTGATTATGGTGATGGTTTCACATGTGCATGCGATTGTGTATCTTACATACATGCAGTCTATCATGTATCAGTTATACCTCACTGAAGCTATCAACTGCTGGAACAAACATCTAAGACACTAGGTGGGACACAGAGACACAGAAGGGTAAAAATGATGCAGGATAAAGCTAAAGGATTCAGATCTCTAACATTATAGCAATGAGAAGTAGTAGCTGAGTTATAAGCAAAGGAGTAACATGATCAGATCCGAAGTTTTAAAAATATATCATTATGAATGCAGAGTAGACCACGGTTTTAGGAGGTGGGGTATTCAAGAAAACAGTTCTAAGATTCCTAAAATTTCCACAGCATTCCAGGTGGAGAAAAAATGGTAACCTGACATTGGGGGAAGGAATAGGAGAGAAACAGAGTCAATAAAAAGACAGGGAGTGCCACTGACAATGAGAAAAGTACAGTGGAGTTAACATAGCTCTTTGGTGTAGAGTATAAGTTAGTTCTCTTTCTATTTTAACACTGAGCATATTTCTGAGATGAGCTTCACTATCACACATCAGTTCTCAGCAATGTATACACACATTACTGCAGGATACATCAAAAGGCTTTGCATTTATGCAATGGTCCTACCTTTACGCTCCATTCCAAGTTGTTCAATCAGCAACATAAAATTCTCATAAGTAGAGTGAGCCTTTTCAGATGGCCCCACTGAGTCAGCAAAGTCAGCCTCAGGATGTACTTGGTTTTTGACCTATAAGATAAATAACACTGTTTCAAAATGTCCTCGAAAGATTTATAGCATATGCTAAATGTACAGAAGTGGTATTTCTCCTTTTTTTTTTTTTTTTTTTTTTTGATGAGCAAAAACACAGGTACTTCTTTAAAGCAACAGATTGTTCTTAAAAGGTACTGTTATCAACAGCTACTGTTTCTTAATCACTTTTTCTAAGCAAACAGCTTTAGAACAAAACATCCTGTTTTTTTCATTTTACCTTTTAGAATGTGGTTTTTTTCAACATAATATTTTAGATCATTTACTTTTTTACAATACCTTGTTCTTTTCATTAGATGTTTTATCTGCAGGCCTGAAAAAAAGAAAAAAATTCCTTTTTAGAAAAATAGCAAAGATGTAAAATACAAAGAATAATACTATTGTTTTATCATATAAAATATCTGCATTTGTATTACTTCTATTCTTCAAGTGTACAGGTAAATTTTTTTACAGGTAATGTAAAACACGGCAATCTTCTACAATAGACATTAAACTATAAACAGAAACAGCAACATTAAGGGATAAAGAAATTTACTACTAATAATATCATTACAAAGAATTAAATTCAGGTCAAGATTTCTGATAGTAAAACCAAAAGAAAAAAAGGTGTTACCTGCATTATGTGATAAAAATAAATATACCAGGGTCTTCTCATTGTTGTCCTTTTCAATAGAAACAAGCTTTTACGGGCACTAAAACCTATTTGGAAAATATTACTCACATTCTTATATAAGGGAAACCTCTTTTTAATGATGATATTAGTTAGCTTTTTCTTGACTTACTATGCAGGTACTATGCATCATTCTGAGCACTGTCCATGTGTCAAACTCATATAATCCTCATAACAATTCTGTGAGGTCAGTAACACATTAAGTATTTTATAAAAAGGAAACTCACCTCTTTCTGCAACATTATTTGAACTGAACCCCGAGGGCCTAAAGGATAACTTATCATGAAGGTCTTGGCTAAGTCTAGGGTGAGATAAAAAGCATAACAGGCGGAGTTTCACCATGTTGGTCAGGCTGGTCTCGAACTTCTGACCTCGTGATCTGCCCTCCTCGGCCTCCCAAAGTGCTGGGATTACAGGCATGAGCCACTAAGCCCGGTCAACATGATGTTTTTAAGGATGTAAGGAACCTGGGCGATAGTAGAATGTGTCTGCTATATAATAGATTCAGCTTATGTTTGACGAATAAATTGAGAAAATGGATAAAGACAGTGGGGAAGTGCAATATTGTCTAAGAAAACTCCTGTAAAGTAGAGCAACACTTTTGCAATAGTAATAATCATTTATATTTGCTCCCGTCTCACTAAAAGGCCTAGGCACCTGACCCCTCCGAGGTTTCCCCATCCCGGGTGCCATGGGGCCTGCGCGCACCACAAAGCCGGTGTCCCCAACAGGATGACGCGCCCGCCTCCTTCGCCTGGCCATTACCTCTTCTTCCTATCCCTCTTGTCCACGCCAGTATCTCCAGGAGACAGGACGCGCTCCACCCCAGGGACGTCGCCGGACTGGGCAGCTCTGTGGAGCTCACAGAGATCTTCCAGGCGGACGTCGTGCTGGGGCTGGTCAAAGGTGCCCTCATCGTGCTCGCTTTCAATAGCGCTGTTTTTCCACCAGCGCTGGTCCTCCTGGCTCCCGACGCGGGCAGTCTTCCTCATGGAGGAGACTGCGGGCTTCAGAGACAGACCCCTTAGTCCCTCCCCGCTTTTCTCCACCCCAGCAGGCCGTCAGTAGCGAGCTACTACCTCGGCCACAACCTCCCAGGAGGAAAGCCCGCGGTTTCCAATCTATGAAAGGAGCACCGCCAAGCCAGAAATGCCAAGCCAAGTGATCACTGCTTGGCACGCCAAGCGACCACCGCCAAGCTAAGCGACCACCGCCAAGCCAAGCAACCACTGCAAAGCCTCGCGGGTAAGGCCAAGCCAATCCGTTACACACCAGTGCGCCTGCGCGCCGGTGACGTCACTGCACCTGCAGTTCCAGCCTCCCAGGAAAAAACTCCTTGGCCTACAGGTGGCGCTGCAGCTCCGGCGCTGGCCTGGGCTGGCGGATCGTCCCTGGGAGGGTTCGGGATGGCAGCGCTCAGCCTGCCTGTTATGAGTGAGGCCTCACAGCGCCGCCTGCGCACCTGCTCCTCGGTTTGCTGGGTTGAGGGGTGTGGGCCAGTTCCCGCCCCCTGTGCCGCCATCGCTTGGCCGCCCCGGGCTCGGCTACCGCAGCGAAGTTGCCCCGGGATCCGCGCTGCCAGGACGCAAGCGGAGTTGGATGGCTGGGTCAGAGCAGGCTGTCAGTCCAGCGGGAAGGGCCTGCCCGACCCAGCTGTCCGCCCAGCTCCTACTCGGCCTGCGCCCGGAGCCAGGGACCAGCTCTGGACATTTCGCTGCCTTAGGATGGGGCCGAGCAGCCGCTCCCCGCCCTGTGCTGCAGCCGCCACGCGCATCTGCCCAGGGTCCGTGCGGCTGGCGACCCAGGTGGGTCGGGGATCGCCTGGTGCCACCGGGGTTGTTAGCCTCCAGTCCGTCCTGACCCTGCAGCCCGCGAGCACCGGTGAGATTTAAGAAAAGTGACAGCTGGGCGCGGTGGCTC
>NW_022332347.1:0-7260 GCF_002776525.5 Piliocolobus tephrosceles | reverse complement strand
TTTGTGGGTAACCCGACCTTTCTCTCTGGCTGCCC
Organism: Piliocolobus tephrosceles; assembly: GCF_002776525.5. NCBI lineage: Eukaryota > Metazoa > Chordata > Mammalia > Primates > Cercopithecidae > Piliocolobus > Piliocolobus tephrosceles. Next base: position 7,225 of record NW_022332347.1, on the reverse strand, counting down.
TTAAGATTTTTTCCTTCATTACAACTTTGGTGAATCTGGTAATTAAGTGTCTTGGAGTTGCTTTTCTGGAGGAGAATCTTTGTGGCATTCTCTGTATTTCCTGAATTTGAATGTTGGCCTGCCCTGCTAGGTTGGGGAAGTTCTCAAGGAAGCTTCTTTCTAGTTTTCATCTGAGGAGATTTCCATTGTCACCATAAGCTTCATTTCGCTGAGAAATATCCCATTACTTATTTCAAAAACCATGTTACCAAACTGAGAAATGAAGAGAAACGTGTAACTCTGTCAGTTGCATTCACACATTGCAATGCAGTTTCTCAGAAGGCTTCTTTCCAGTTTCTGTCTTAGGATATATCCTTTCTCCCCATAGCCCTCAATGGTCTCCAAAATATCACATTGCAGAATCCACGGCAACAGTGTTAGCAAACTGTTCCAAGAAGGGAAGCGTGGAACTCTGTGTGATGATGTCACACATCAGAAAGCAGTCTCTCAGAAAGCTATTCTCTAGTTGTTATGTGAGGATACTTCCTTTTTCACAGTGGGCCCGAATTGGCTCCCAAATATCACTTTACAAATTCCACGAAAAGAGTGTTAGCAAACTGGTTCCTGAGCAATAATTTGTAACTTTGTGAGATGAAATCACAGATCACAAAGAAATTTCTCAGAAAGTTTCTCTCTGTCGTTTTTAACTGAAGATATTTCCTTTGCCAGCTCAGGCCTCCATGCGATCCAAAGTATCCTTTCGTAGTTTCTCCAAAGACAGTTTTATCGGCCTGATCCATGAAATATAAGTGTAACTCTGTGAGATGAATTCACCCATCAACAAGAAGTCTCTAAGGACGCTTCTTTCTAGTTTTCATCTGAGGAGATTTCCTTTGTCACCATAAGCTTCATGGTGCTGAGGTGTATCCCATTGCAGATTTCCAGAAAACTGTGTTAGCAAACTGATGACTGAAGAGAAATGTGTAACTCTGTGAGCTGCGTTCACACATTGCAATGCAGTTTCTCAGAAGGCTTCTTTCCAGTTTCTCTCTGGGGATATATCCTTTCTCACCATAGCCCTCAATGAGCTCCCAAATATCACATTGCAGAATCCACGGAACAGTGTTAGAGAACTGTTCGAAGAAGGAAAGGGTGGAACTCTGTGTGATTAAGTCACACATCATAAAGCAATCTCTCAGAAATCTATTCTCTAGTTGTTATGTAAGGATACTTCCTTTTTCACAGTGGGCCGAATTCGCTCCCAAATATCACTTTACAGATTCTAAGAAATGAGTGTTAGCAAACTGTTTCCTGAGGAATAAGTTGTACCTCTGTGAGATGAATTCACAGATCACCAAGAAATTTTTTAGAAAGCTTATCTCTCGTCTCTAACTGATGATATTTCCCTTATTTGCCCAGTCCTCCATGCGATCCAAACTAACCTTTCTTAGTTTCTTCAAAGGCAGTGTTAAATTCCTACTCCATTAAATATAAGTGTAACTCTGTGTGATGAATTCACACATCAACAAGAACTTTCTACGGAAGCTTCCTTCTAGTTTTCATATGGGGAGATGTCCTTTGTCACCATAAGCTTCATGGCGCTGAGAAATACCCCATTGCAGATTTCCAGAAAACTGTGTTAGCAAACTGATGACTGAAGAGAAACGTGTAACTCTTTGAGTCGATTCACACATCGCAATGCAGTTTCCCCGAAGGCTGCTTTTCAGTTTCTGTCTGAGGATATATCCTTTCTCACCATAGCCCTAAATGAGCTCCCAAATGTCACATTGCAGAATCCACGGCAACAGTGTTAGCAAACTGTTCCAAGGAGGGAGGCGTGGAACTCTGTGTGATGAAGTCACACATCAGAAAGCAATCTCTCAGAAAGCTATTCTCTAGTTGTTATGGGAGGATACTCCCTTTTTCACAGTGGTCCCGAATTAGCTCCACATTATCACTTTTTAGATTCCACGAAATGCATGTTAGCAAACTGCTTCTTGAGGAATAATATGTAACTGTTTGAAAAGAATTCACAGACCACAAAGAAATTTCTCAGTAAGCTTTTGTCTTGTTTTTAACTGATGATATTTCCTTCATCAGCGCTGGCCTCCATGAGATCCAAAGTAACCTTTCTTAGTTTCTCCAAAGACAGTGTTAATGGCCTGCTCCATGAAATATAAGTGTAACTCTGTGAGATGAATTCACACATCAACAAGAAGTTTCTAACGAAGCTTCTTTCTAGTTTTCATCTGAGAAGATTTCCTTTGTCACCATAAGCCTCATTCTGCTGAGAATCATCCCATTGCAGATTTCCAGAAAACTGTGTTAGCAAACTGATGACTGAAGAGAAACGTGTAACTCTGTGAGTTGCATTCACACATCGCAATGCAGTTTCTTGGAAGGCTTCTTTCGAGTTTCTGTCTGAGGATATATCCTTTCTCACCATAGCCCTAAATGAGCTCCCAAATATCACATTGCAGAATCCACGGCAACAGTGTTAGCAAACCGTTAAAAGAAGGGAAGCGTGGAACTCTGTGTGATGTAGTCACACATCAGAAAGCATTCTCTCAGAAAGCTATTCTTTAGTTGTTATGGGAGGATACTTCCTTTTTCACAGTGGGACCAAATTAGCTCCCAATTATCGCTTTAAAGATTCCACGAAAAGAGTTTTAGCGAAATGCTTCCTGAGGAATAAGTTGTAATTCTGTGAGATGAATTCACACATTACAAAAAAATTTCTCAGAAAACTTGTCTCTTTTTTCTAACTGATGATATATCCTTTATCAGCCCATGCCTCCATGGGATCCAAAGTATCCTTTCTTAGTTTCTTCGAAGACAGTGTTAATGGCCTGCTCCATGAAATATAAGTGTAACTCTGTGAGATGAATTCAAACATCAGCAAGATGTTTCTAAGGAAGCTTCTTTCTACTTTTCATCTGAGGAGATTTCTTTTGTCACCATAAGCTTCATTTCGCTGAGAAATATTCCATTGCAGATTTCCATAAAACTGTGTTCGCAAACTGATTACTGAAGAGAAACGTGTAACTCTGTGAGTTGCATTCCCACATCACAATGCAGTTTCGCAGAAGGCTTCTTTCCAGTTTCTGTCTGAGGATACATCCTTTCTCACCATAGCCCTCAATGAGCTCCCAAATATCACATTGCAGAATCCACGGCAACAGTGTTAGAAAACTGCTCCAAGAAGGGAAAGGTGGAACCCTGTGTGATGAAGTCACACATCAGAGCAATGTCTCAGAACGCTATTCTCTAGATGTTATTGGAGGATAGATTCTTTTTCACAGTGGGCCTGAAATGGCTCCCAAATATCACTTTACAGATTCCACGAAAAGAGTGTTAGCAAACTGCTTTCTGAGGAATAATTTGTAATTCTGTGAGACGAATTCACAGATCAAAAAGAAATTTCTCAGAAAGCTTCTCTCTCGTTTTTCACTGATGACATTTCCTATCCCAGCGCAGTCCTCCATGCGATCCAAAGTAACCTTTCTTTGTTTCTTCACAGACAGTGTTAATGGCCAGCTCCATGAAATATAAGTGTAACTCTGTGACATGAATTCACACGTCAACAAGAAGTTTGTAAAGAAGCTTCTTTCTAGTTTTCATCTGAGGAGTTTTGCTTGTTCACTATAAGCTTCATTTTGCTGAGAAATATCACAGTGCAGATTTCCAGAAAACTGTGTTAGCAAACTGATGACTGAAGAGAAACGTGTAACTCTGTGAGTTGCATTTCTGTCTGAGGATATATCCTTTCTCACCATAGCCCTCAATGAGCTCCCAAATATCACATTGCAGAATTCAAGGGAACAGTGTTAGCAAACTGATCCAAGAAGGGAAGGGTGGAACTCTGTGTGATGAAGTCACACATCTGAAAGCAATTTCTCAGAAAGGTATTCTTTAGTTGTTATGTGAGGATAATTCCTTTTCACAGTGGGTCCATTTTGGCTCCCAAATATCACTTTACAGATTCCACAAAAAGAGTGTTAGCAAACTGCTTCCGGAGGAATAAGTTGTAACTCTGTCAGATGAATTCACAGATCATAAAGAAATTTCTTAGAAAGTTTCTCTCTCGTTTTCAACTGATGATGTTTCCTTTATCAGCGCAAGCCTAAATGCGATCCAAAGTAACCTTTCTTAGTTTCTTCAAAGAGAGAGTTAATGGCCTGTTCCATGAAATAAAAGGGCAACTCTGTGATACGAATTAACAAGTCAACAAGATGTTTCTAAGGAAGTTGTTTCTAGTTTTCCTCTGAGGAGATTTCGTTTGTCACCATAAGCTTCATTGTGCTGAGAAATATCATATTGCAGATTTCCAGAAAACTGTGTTAGCAAACTGATGACTGAAGAGAAACGTGTAACTCTGTGAGTTGCATTCACACATTGCAATGCAGTTTCTCAGAAGGCTTCTTTCCAGTTTCTGTCTGAGGATATATCCTTTCTCATCATAGCCCTCAATGAGCTCCCAAATATCACATTGCAGAATCGACGGCAAGAGTGTTAGCAAACTGTTCCAAGAAGGGAAGGGTGGAACTCTGTGTGATGAAGTCACACATCAGAAAGCAGCCTCACAGAAAGCTATTCTCTAGTTGTTATGTGAGGATAGTTCCTTTTTCACAGTGGGCCCGAATTGGCTCCCAAATGTCACTTTACAGATTCCACGAAAAGAGTGTTAGCAAACTGCTTCCTGAAGAATAAGTTGTAACTCTGTGAGATGAATTCACAGATCACAAAGAACTTTCTCAGGAAGCTTCTGTCTCGTTTTTCACTGATGATATTTCCTTTGCCAGCGCAGGCCTCCATGCGATCCAAAGTAAAATTTCTTAGTTTCTTCAAATACAGTGTTAATGGCCTGCTCCATGAAATATAAGTGTAACTCTGTGAGATGAATTCACGCATCAACAAGAAGTTTCTAAGGAAGCTTCTTTCTAGTTTTCATCTGAGGAGATTTCCTTTGTCACCAAAAGCTTCATTGCGCTGATAAATATCCCATTGCAGATTTGCAGAAAACTGTGTTAGCAAACTGATGACTGAAGAGAAACGTGTAACTCTGTGAGTTGCATTCACACATCACAATGCAGTTTCTCAGAAGGCTTCTTTCCAGTTTCTGTCCGAGGATATATCCTTTCTCACCATAGCTCTCAATGAGCTCCCATATATTAGATTGCAGAATCCACAGCAACAGTGTTAGCAAACTGTTCCAAAAAGTTAAGGGTGGAACTCTGTGTGATGAAGTGAAAAATCAGAAAGCCATTTCTCAGTAAGCTATTCTCTAATTGATATGTGAGGATACTTCCTTTTTCACAGTGGGCCCGAATTGGCTCCCAAATATTACTTTACGGATTCCAGGAAGAGAGTGTTAGCAAACTGCTTCCTGAGGAATAAGTTGTAGCTCTGTGAGATGAATTCACAGATCACAAAGCAATTTCTCAGAAATCTTCTCTCTACTTATTATCTATTTATATATGCTTTTTCACAATGGGCCCCAATGGGCTCCGAAATATCACTTTGCAAATTCCAAAAATAGTGTTAGCAAACTGCTCCAAGATGGCAAAGCTGGAACGCTGTGTGATGAATCATACATCAGAAAGCAATCGCTCAGAAAGTTTCTCTCTAGTTATTTACTGAAGATAAGTCCTTTTTCACCATGGGCCCCAATGGGCTCACAAATATCACTTCGCACTTTCCAAAAAAAGAGTGTTAGCAAACTGCTTCCTGAGCACTAAGTTGTAACTCTGTGAGATGAATTCACAGATCACAAAGAAGTTTCTCAGAAAGCTTATTTCACGTTTTAAACGGATGATATTTCCTTTACCAGGGTAGGCCTCAATGCGATCCAAAGAAGCCCTTCTCTGCTTACTGAAAGACAGTGTTAATGCACTGTTCCACTAAACATAATTGTAACTCTGTGAGATGAATTCACACACCACCAAGGAGTTTCTAAGAAAGCTTCTTTCTAGTTTTCATCTGAGGGTCTTTCCTTTTTCAGCATGAGCTTCCTTGCGCTAAGAAGAATCCCATTGCAGATATCCAGATAATCGTGTTAGCAAACTAATCACTGTAGAGAAACGTGTAACATTGTGAGTTGCATTCACACATTGCAATGCAGTTTCTCAGAAGGCTTCTTTCCAGTTTTGATATGAGTAGATTTCCTTTTTCACCATAGCCCTCAATGAGCTCCCAAATATCTCTTTGCAGGTTCCAAAACAAATGTATTAGCAAACTGCTCCAAGATGGCAAGAGTGGAACTCTGCGTGAAGTCACACATCAGAAAGCAATCTCTCAGAAAGCTTCTCTCTAGTTATTTTCTGAAGATAAGTCCTTTTTCACCATGAGCCCCAATGGGCTCACAAATATCACATTGCAAGTTCCACAAAAAGAGTGTTAGCAAACTGCTTCCTGAAAACTAAGTTGTAACTCTGTGAGAGGAATTCACAGATCACAAAGAAGTTTCTCAGAAAGCTTCTTTCACGTTTTAAACTGATGACATTTCCTTTACCAGTGTAGGACTCAATGCGATCCAAAGTAGCCCTTCTCAGCTGACTCAAAGACAGTGTTAATGCACTGCTGAACTAAACAGAAGTGTAACTCTGTGAGATGAATTCACACATCACCAAGGAGTTTTTAAGAAAGCTTCTTTCTAGTTTTCATCTGAGGATATTTCCTTTGTCAGCGAGAGCTTCCATGCGCTAAGAAGTATCCCATTGCAGATTTCCAGAAAACTGTGTTAGCAAACTGATCACCATAGAGAAACGTGTAATTCTGTGAGATGCATTCACACATCGCAAATGCAGTTTCTCAGAAGGCTTTCCAGTTTTGATCTGAGGAGATTCCCTTTTTCACCATAGCCCTCGATGAGCTCCCAAATATCACTTTGCAGAATCCATGGCAATAGTGTTAGCAAACTGTTTCAAGAAGGGAACGGTGGAAGTCTGTGTGATGATGTCACACATCAGAATGCAATCTCTCAGAAAGCTTCTCTCTAGTTATTTTCTGTGGATATATCCTTTTTCACAATGGGCCACAATGGGCTCCCAACAATCTCTTTGCAGATTCCAAAACAACAGTGTTAGCAAACTGCTCCAAGATGGCAAAGGTGGAACTCTGTGTGATGAAGTCACACTTCAGAAATCAATTTCGAAGAAAGCTTCTCTTTAGTTATTTTCTGAAGTTAAGTCCTTTTTCACCATGGGCCCCAATTTGCTCACAAATATCACTTTGCAGGTTCCACAAC
>NW_022332344.1:0-4260 GCF_002776525.5 Piliocolobus tephrosceles | reverse complement strand
CCTCAGCCTCCCGAGTAGCTGGGACTACAGGCGCCCGCCACCTCGCCCGGCTAGTTTTTTGTATTTTTTAGTAGAGACGGGGTTTCACCGTGTTAGCCAGGATGGTCTCGATCTCCTGACCTCGTGATCCGCCCGTCTCAGCCTCCCAAAGTGCTGGGATTACAGGCTTGAGCCACCGCGCCCGGCCATCCGACCTCTTTCTAATAAGAAAATGGGGTGATGTGTTCATCTGGCTGCTTCCTGCTGGTATGGGTCATCATGGGGTTCTTCAGAGGTTGGAACTCGGGTATAGGGGTGGAGCAGCATCTGATTGAAAGTGACCTAGGAGACTTCTTTCATGCGGTCCTGGATGAAGCGGAAGACACAGGGAGCTATGAGTAGCAAGAAGCCAATGATTAGTAAGGGGCTTAGAAAGGGTAGGACTTAACTGGCCACAGACAACTGCCACCACCTAAGTGAGGGCCTTGATCCGAGATTTTTCTGGTGGAGTCTTTCCTGAATCTTTTCTAGAGTGAGGAGATTCGTTTCTACTAGTCCTGACTCATTGATGTAGTGTTCGGCCGGGAAGGGGAAAGGAGGGGTTAGGTTAGAGGAGTTAAAAGGTCTGGGTAAGGGTACCGCAACCAGTGGGGGCTTATTCAAGGCTGCACACAAGAAACAATGAGAGATATTGTGTACCTCGGCCATGTGTACCACTTGAGCCCCTTCCCTGACTAAGGTTAGCCAGGAAAAAGGGTTGCTGCTGTCCTGGGGCTTGCTGCCTGGGCTAGAGCTGAGATGGCTTCCTCCTGCTGTCTGATGTCAGAGGCCAGGCTGATGAGGCTGCTTACGACCTTGATGTAGGCCTTAAAGATCCTGAGTCAGGTCACGGGATAAGACTCACTGTGCCTACCAGTCCTAGGAAGGACAAGATCTCTTTCGCATCCTGAGGAGGCTGGAGAGTTTCAACGAGTCTTATTCTATCTGCTGTGAGGCTTTTTGTAGTGGGTGTGAGGAGTATGCCTAGGTAGGTGACAGAAGGGCTGCAAAGTTGAGCCTTAGTGGGGGTAACCTGATAACCTCGGTCACCTAGAAAAATTAAAAGTGTAGCAGTATCTGCAAGGGAGCACTCCTAGGAAGGACTACACAGTAATAAGTAATTGACATACTGCAATAGTGTGCTGTGGGTCAGGGGACAGAGGACAACATCCTGTGCCAGTGCCTGTCCGAAAAAATGGGGGCTATCACGGAATCTTTGAGGCAAAACAGTCCAAGTCAGCTGGGAAGAAATATGAGTGTCTGGATCTTCCAATGTAAAAGCAAACAGAAAGTGGCAGTCTGGGTGTAGGGGGATGGTAAAGAAGGCATCCTTCAGGTCAAGGACAGTAAAATGGGTGGTGTCAGGGGGCATGCGTGAGAGGAGTGTATATGGATTAGGAACAACTGGAAAGGTAGAGACTACTGCCTCATTGATGAGGCATAGGTCCTGCATGAGGCGATAGGCCCCAGAGCTTTTCCGTACAGGCAGGATAGGAATATTGCATGGTGAGTTGGCGGGAACTAGAATGTGCTGTCAGAGCAGGCGTGTAATGATAGGTTTTAATCCCTGTCGATGTTCAAGGGAGATAGGGAACTGGGGTCTAGAAGGGAACTTGGAAGGGTCTTTTAGCTGGATGCGAGCTGGAGTGTCGTGCTGGGCAATGATCGGGGTGGAAGTGTCCCACACCTTAGGGTTAATGGGGACCGGAAACGGGAGTGGGGGGGTCAGCCTGTCAGGTGAGAGAAGGGGGAAGAGGAATGCGAGGTGTGGAGAGGGGTTGGGTCCGAAGTGAACTGAGGCCCCTAGCTTGGAGAGGAGATCTCGTCCCAACAAGGGTACGGGGCACGAAGGAATGATAAGAAATGAGTACGAGAAGAGGGGCCATCCAGGCGGCAAGACAGAGGAGGAGTCTGGCGGTAGGTGGAGGGAGTGCCATCAATTCCCATGACTGTGACAGTGGAGGGGTGGCTGGGGCCACTGAAGGAAGGCAAAACAGAGTAGGTAGCCTCTGTGTCCATAAGGAAGGATATGGACTTACTTGCTACCTGGAGCATAACCCTGGGCTCGGCGAGAGTGAGAGGGGTCCCTGAGTCTGGGCCTCTTTGATCTTCATCGGTGTCAAGGAGCTGGAAGGCGCCTCCAATACCTGGAGGAGGGTTGTCACATGGAGGTGCAGCGACCATCCTTAGGTCGGGGCAGTCTGACTTCCAGTAGCCCATCTGCCGACAGTTCGGAGAGGGGCGAATTGGCTCCTTTGGGTTAGGGCACTGCCTGGCCCAGTGGCCGTCATTGCCGCACTTGAAGCAGGCACCAGGTGGCGCTCAGGTAGTACCTCCTTTCTGGGAGCTCCTGGAGCCGGCCGGCCTCAGCGCTGCTACCAAGGCCTGGGTTTGGAGTTGTACCTTCTGTTTTAGCCTGGCCTGTCGTTGGGCCTCAGTTGCTTCCTCCCTGGAGTTGTAGACCTTGAAGGCCAGTTTGACTAAGTCCTGGATGGGAGTTAGAGGGCCGTCCTCCACCTTTTTAAACTTTTTTTGGATATTGGGGGCTGACTGAGAAATAAAGTATGAAGCTAAGATGGCTCCTCCTGCAGAGGAGGCAGGGTCAAGGTGGGTGTACTGAATAAGTGACTCTGTCAGTTGGTTAAGAAAAACAGCCGAATTTTCATCTGAGCCTTGGACTACCTCCTTTAAAATTGACTGACTTATTGGAGGCTGCCTGCATGCCAGCAAGAAGGCACTGGACCATCATATCTCAGCGGTGGCGGCCTGCCTGACCATTCTGCTAGTCCTAGTTGGGCTCGGCTGAGGGCACCGTCTCAGTGCCAACTGGCATGGTGTGGTCAGTTAAATGAACCTGGTCAGCGTGCTGCCTGGTTGCTGCTAGGATACGCTCCCGTTCCTCAGGGGACAGGGTTGAGGTCATAACTACATGGGGATCATGCCAGGTGAGGTCATATGCCTGGCACAGGTATCTGAACTTTTTGAAATACTGAGTGGGGTTGGCTGAGAAAGAGCCTACACGCTCTTCAATCTTAGACAGATCTGCCAGCGAAAACAGCACATGGACCCAGACTACTTCTTCGGCACCTGCCACCTCTTGCAAGGGACACAGGAGGTCGGCTCTGGACCGAGTATGGGCTGAGACAGGTGAGGAAGGGGAGGAGGTGGAGGTAGGAGAGACAGAATCTGTCGGGTTTGGCAAGGGCACAGGAGGGATGGAAGGGAGGGGAGGCGCTGACGAGGACGGGGATAATGGCGGGTCAGGGTAAGGAGAAGGTTGGGTGGGAGACCGAAGGAGTGGACAGGATAGGGTGTCAGGAGGCTCAGAAAAAGAGAAGGAATCATCCCTCTCCTTGCTTGAGGGAAGAGACTTTGCGAGTAGGACCTGAGCTAACGAGCATTGAGCACAGAGATCTGGGTGAGAACGCAAGTCCCAAAAGGCTTGAACATAGGGTATCTCGTGCCATTTACCTAGTCTCTTGCAGAAGTTGGTCAGATCTGTGAGAATGTTAAAGTCTAGAGTGACTTCTGCAGGCCACTGAGACTGATTATCCAATTTATATTGCAGCCATGCTATTGTGCAGAAGAAAATGAGCTGCTTTCATTTTATGTCTTGGCTGAGACTCAAAGTCTGGAGATTCACCAAGAGGTACCCCAGAGGAGATTTTCGGTTTGGTTTGGACTGGGTAGTTCCCATGGTCTCAAGGCGGGCAGTCCGGAGGCAATGGGAGCATCCTCCCACTGCCACTTGGAGTGCGGGGTATGGTGGCTTCCAGGGAGGTTGGACGTCTCCTAGTCCCCAGTGCTGAGGTCACAGCTGGCCGGAGAGAGCCCCTGACGCGGCCGCACGTTTTGGACAGGGACTCCTGGAGGGAGCCTTCAGGACAGGGGCGAAAACTTACCCAGCAGTGATCGAGTTGAGTCTTGGATTTGGTGAAACGGCTCCTGGCCAGGAAGGGAGGTCCTGGCTCAGGGAGAGGAGAGTCTGCCTGAACTGGCAGGGGTCCGGGGAGGGGGTCTCCTCCCAGGTTTCGGCACCAAATGTAAAGGTAAACTGAGGCTGGAGCCAAACCAGGAACGAAGACACAAGGCAAATGGCAGTGAGAATAGCCTTTTATTAGGGCTTGCGGGTGAGGTTCCTCGGTCCAAAGGTGCGGGCCGAGGAAGTCGCGCTGGGGTAGAGGTTTCTTATAGCCTGAGAGGTAGGGAAGCTGGTTGTGCAAACAGGGCCTGGGGGGTCTT
>NW_022332343.1:0-8502 GCF_002776525.5 Piliocolobus tephrosceles | reverse complement strand
AAATGGTGCTGGGAAAACTGGCTAGCCGTAAGTAGAAAGTTGAAACTGGATCCCTTCCTTACACCTTATACAAAGCTTAATTCAAGATGAATTAGAGACTTAAATGTTAGACCTAAAACCATAAAAACCCTAGAATAAATCTTAGGCAATACAATTCAGGACATGGGCATGGGCAAGGACTTCATACCTAAAACACCAAAAGCAATGGCAAAAATAGCGAAAATTGACAAATGGGTTCTAATTAAACAAAAAGGTTCTGCACAGCAAAAGAAACTACCATCAGATTGAACAGGCAACCTACAGAATGGGAGAAAATTTTTGCAATCTACTCATCTGACAAAGGGCTAATATTCAGCACCTACAAAGAACTCAAACAAATTTACAAGAAAAAAACAAACAACCCCATCAAAAAGTGGGCAAAGGATATGAACAGACATTTCTCAAAAGAAGACATTTATGCAGCCAACAGACACACGAAAAAATGTTCATCATCACTAGTCATCAGAGAAATGCAAATCAAAACCACAATGAGATGCCATCTCACACCAGTTAGAATGGCAATCATTCAAAAGTCAGGAAACAACAGGTGTTGGAGAGGATATGGAGAAATAGGAACACTTTTACACTGTTGGTGGGATTGTAAACTAGTTCAACCATTGTGGAAGACGGTGTGGAGATTCCTCAAGGATCTAGAACTAGAAATACCATTTGACCCAGCCATCCCACTACTGGGTATATACCCAAAGGATTATAAATCATGCTGCTATAAAGACACATGCACCCGTTTATTTATTGTGACACTATTCATAATAGCAAAGACTTGGAATCATCCCAAATGTCCATCAGTGACAGACTGGATTAAGAAAATGTGGCACATATACACCATGGAATACTATGCAGCCATAAAAAAGGATGAGTTCATGTCATGACAGATTCGATAAAAACAGTGTGTTACATATACACTGTGGAATTCTATGCAGCTATAAAAAGAATGAGATTATGTCTTTGCAGGAATACAGATGGAGCTGAAGGCCATTCTCCTTAGCAAACTAACACAGAAACAGAGAACCAAATACCAAATGTTCCCACGTATAATTGGGAGCTAAATGATGAGAACTCATAGACACGCACAAAAGAGGGAAAACCAGGCATTGGGGTCTACTTGAAGGTGGAGGCTGGAAGAAGGAAAAGGAGAAGAAAAAAATAACTACTGGGCACTAGGCTTAGTAACTTAGTGATGTAGTAATCTGTACAAAAAAACACTGTTACAAGTTTATCTATAAAACAACCCTGCACATGTATCCCTAAAACTAAAATAATTATTTTTTTAAAAAGATGCTTCCCATTTTTTATTTTTGGTCTCATAACATTGGTTTTGTTATATTGGGCTTACCATGATTGATAGTCCAAATGATCAAATTATTCATATTGCAGTAATCCAGAGAAGTTCATCTATTTCTTGGTTATGGAATAAGTTTCAAATAAGTTATCTGGCATGGTATCTATTATTATACCATTAAGTAAAGTACAGATAGACCATAAATTTACCATGTCAACTTATTTTGTTGTCATGAAATTAAATTATGGCCACCAGTTTTCAAAATTGGTTTATCTTTTTTTCTTCCTAAGGCTCCATGATAATTGGAATGTAACCAGACTAATGGGAATTACCCTTAGTAAGGTCTATAACTCATGAAAGTTCTAATACAATGTCTGACATCAACGTCACATGACTTAAACAATTCACAAATGGAGCTGAATCCAGTCTCTGAATACATATGAGAATCTTCTAAACTCTTCAGCCAAAACGACGGAAAGATATATATATCTGTGTGTGTGTGTTTGTGTGTGTATTTCAGGAGCTCCTCTAATATACCATACTATCTCTCATGTACTCCAACATTAAATCGTTCAGATAAGCTTTGGGCTAGACGTAAAAGTTGATCAAGTAACTAGAGAAGTATTTTGTGTAGTTTCTCATAAGCTATGCTGAGCTCTGTTTTGATGTTGTGTAAAGACCATTAGTTTTGAAATCAAACTGTTCTAGTTCTGAATCTCAGGCCCACTATGTTGTAACTCTGCGATCATATGGAAGTGTCTTAATCCATTCCAATCTCAGATTTCATATTTTTAAATGGCAGTAATAACTGCCTCATGGAGTAGTGGCCATGGAGCAGAATGTTTTAGGGGCCAAAGAATTTCTCTGAGAATGTGATAAGCATTTTTAACCTCTAGAAAGCAATAAATACTAAAAAAATCCAGAAAGGTTTAAGGTGGTCCTAGATAAACTAACCAGTAGTAATGTGCTGAACTGCAACAAAATAAATATTATACCAAAGAGTGGGAATATTTGAAAGCAAGTTGTATACAATATGAAATGATATTTCTCAAGGGAAGATCCAGAGGGCCCTTGGCTTGAGTCATTTCACATTGAATCAAAGTAAAGTAAAATAAAATCTATTTTGAGGAGCAATCTTTCACTAGCTAGGAGACTAAGGAGATGAGATAATAAAGGCTTTGCATCTGTCTTTTTTTTTCTAAGCTGGGAATGGAAAAGTCTTCTGGATGCACATCTTCCTGGAGTCTGACTCAGCTGGGGATAAAAAGAAGCAAAAGAAATGCATAGGGAGGAGAGAAGAAAGAAGGAATGCAAGACAGGAATAATAAACAAGAACCAGGAAAGAAAAAAATAAGAGAGAAAAGATAAGTAAAATGAAGAGGAGAAGAAATGAGAAAAGAGTAGAGTGAAGCAGAAGGAAAAAAGAAAAAGAAGAAAGAATAGTAACTGAGAAGGAGTTTAACCAACGTGTCACTAGGCACAGTGCTGCTAATATCCACTGTTCACTCATGATACCTCCTCCCATTACAAAAGCCCTGTGACCTGGAACTTGACTTCAGCAAACAGTTAATAAATAAACAAGCCCAAATCAAGAGATGATCAAGAGAAATATCTTTTTAATCCTGCCCAGCAAAAGAAATGTCATTTTTTTCTTCTGTTCTTCAAGAGGTAAACAAATCTTGTTTCCTAGAAACAGTTGGGAATGTAAGGAGGAATATTATCTGTTCTTGCCAGCCCCTGAGTTTATTCCAGGAATCCAATTTCCTTTTTCCATCATACCGGTTCTTTAGACAACCCATTTGCAGATACAAAACTCCACACCCATCATATATGTGCCAAAGTAGAGACATTTGTATTCCATCAGAGACCCCAGGCTTTGAACAGTGCTCTCTTTCTTGAGGTAGCCACACCTAAATACTTTTGTATGAAAGAACAACTAATTTCTACAAGTTTTTTTTTAAGAAAAATACTGTAAACATCTGCATAAGACACTCACTGTCTTACCTTGGCTTTTATATGTTTGATTCTTCGTTCTGCTGTACTCAGTCCTCCTCTCCCAATATCTTTTATAGCTGTTAGATTTCTACTCTAAATCCTTCTACCCTCAACTATCTGTAGCCTCCAGCCATCTCTCTCTAGCTTCTCATCACATGGCTCCACTGGGAAAAGTAAATTATAAAGGAAATCATTAGCCAGTAACCCTAGAGAGAATCACTCAGCAAACCATCTGCTTTTTTCTACCTTGGGGAATCTGTCCTTATTTAAACTCTATAAGAGCTCAAATTGTACCAAGACATACAGTTAGATAGAAGAAATAAAACTTAGCATTTGATTGATTAGTAGGATGACTTTAGTTAACACTGATCTGCTGTACATTTCAAAATGGCTAGAAGGGAATCATCTAAATGCTTCTAGTATAAGGAAAAGAGATGTTCAAGCTGAGGAATGTATTAGTCAGTTTTCACACTACTGATAAAGACATACCTGAGAATGGGAAATTTACAAAAGAAGGAGATTTAGTGGACTCACAGTTCCACATGGCTGGGGAGGCCTCACAATCATGGCAGGAGGTGGAAGACACATATTACATGGAGGCAGAGAAGAGAAGAGAACTTGCACAAAAGAACTTCTCTTTATGAAAGCATCAGATCTCATGAGACTTATTCACTATCATGAGAACAGCATGGGAAAGACCCACAACCATGATTTGATTACCTCCCACCGGGTCCCTTCCGCAACACGTGGGAATTCAAGGCAAGATTTCGGTGAGGACACAGCAAAACTATATCAATGGATATCCCAGTTACTGTGATTTGATATCATATTAATATATTGTCACATTTACCCAAAAATATGTACATCTGTTATGTATGAATAAGAAATAATAGCAAAAGCTAAAACCAACCAAACAAAATTGTACTCAGGCCAGTGAATATATTAATACCAACAACAATAATCCTGTATTTATTTTTTCTGAGATGGAGTCTCGCACTGTCACCCAGTCTGGAGTGCAGTGGCATGATCTTGGCTCACTGGAACCTCTGCCTCCTGGGTTCATGCGATTCTTCTGCTTCAGCCTCCCCAGAGGCTGGGATTACAGGCACACACCACCACACCCAGCTAATTTTTTGTATTTTTAGTAGAGACGGGGTTTCACTATGTTGGTCAGACTGGTCTCAAACTTCTGACCTCGTGATCCACCCACCTCAGCCTCCCAAAGTACTGGGATTACAGGCATGAGCCACTGTGCCTGGCTAATCCTGTATTTTTCTGTGGCACTTTACAACTTACCAAACAGCTTCGTTTCACTATCTTATGTAAAACTCAACAACTTTGTGATATTCTGATTTAAATACTCAGTTTACACTTGAGGAAGCAATAAGAATAAGAATGTACAAACTGAAAAAGATGTACATTTTGAGTTGTTGGAAACAATGACAAAAGTACTTGGGTCTTCAAGATAACAATCAGATGTTAATTCAGTGGACAGTGCAGTGAGGAACCAATCTTATAATTGGTGGAATATAAGTGTTCCCCTGCTTGGAATTTCAGACCTTGTGTTTAGAATCTCCTTGCCACTAGCTTGACTACTAACGTGGAATTATTTACCCTCAGAATTTGGGAGGAACTTAAAGAATTTAATCCAACTCTTCACCTGATCACTGACCCTATCGTTATTATTTCTATAAGATGGCATTTTGGCCTTTCCACATAAACTTTCAACAAAAACACACTACTTCTTGAGACATCCTATGGTTCTAATACTTAGTAGTATCTTTCTATTAACTTGAAATATGTCCCTGTGTTACATCTACCTACCAACCACAGTATACCTTTTTGTTCAGATTTTAAGTCACTCCTATTTCCCACAAGAACCCTTGAGATGCTAAGAACAGGGGCCAAGACTTTTCTGGAGGTCTTCTGACTACTCACCCCGATGTCTGTCTGCTCTTCCTTATGTGGCATAATTCAGAGTACTCCCATTATCCTGGTCAAAGCCCTGAAACCTCTCTAAACCCTTTTTCTTACCTTAAAATGTGATGCCTAGCTTCTAGAACCACACTCCTTCTTTGCTATGACAGGTAAGAAGCAGATTGGGCCTATTATCACCTTTTCCCTAGATTCGGAATTCCTGTCTGTGCAGCCTCACCACAAGACTCACTCACATCAGCTCTGCTAATTAAGAATTGCTTTAGGAGATATGCATTTAATTTGGAAAGGATTTTATGTCCACTGTGAAGGTAGCACTTTATTCAGCCTATTCATTTATTTGCTCAAGCCATTATCAACCTGAGCAAGACAATTTCCAGTACTATTAAGTTTTCATGAATTACAGAATAATTGAGCTGGAAGGGCTTTTAGAACCAAGAGGCTCAGGGAGAAGAAGTTGTGTGCCCAAGGTCACACAGGGTTTTAGTAGTTGAGCATAGTCTAGGACTCTGATTTTCTGAAGCCCAGGCAAGAGCTCCTTAGGGCCTCAGAGAGGTTAGCCTCAACTGCCTTTTCTACAACTCTTGTCTTTCAGGTTATACCTTAGTAGTGGAAACACAGATCCCCACAGCTGCCAAATATTTCTCCTGACCTCATACCTTCTCCATATCTTAAAAACTACTGCCCAGCTTCCTGAAGAGCCAAAACTTGGGAGAATCTCGATGTGTATTAACAAAGGGCCTAAGGAATCTAAGGGAAAGCATAAGCGTGTGCCAGAAATGTGGCCACTAGGAAATCAAAAACTCTACAGGACACATAGTACTTGATTGGCTCTAGTTTTGTAGGCTGATGCCAGGCGCAAGAGCTAAGGTAAGTATTTTAGGGAGGGGATTTCAATGATACTAGAGTATGGTAAGTGCATTCAAGCCTTAGATCCTTCATGCTAAACACAGACCCTTACTAGACTATGTCTTTCTTGAGAATAAACAAACAAAACAAACTTATATACCATCATTTATAAGACTGATCCTGACCACTGCCTACTAAACAAATATCTGATTGTTATCTTGAAGACCCTGGCATTTTTGTCACTATTTTCCACAACACAAAAAGTAAATCTTTTTTTCAGTTTGTTCATTCTTATCTCCCTCCTCAAGTATAAATTTAATATTTGAATCAGAATATAGCAAAGTTATTGAGTTTCAAATATGTTAATGAATAAAAAGCTGTTTGGTAAGTTGTAAAGTAACATAGAAAAATACAGGATTATTATTGTTGGTATAATTATATTAACTCACAAGAGTGCAATTTTGTTTGTTTGTCTGAATCAAAAGGTATACAGTGATTTGGGTGGTAGCCTTTGGCACTCATGAGTGGCTTTCTCCAGCTCAAATTGTGACAGATGGCAGAAGTCCAAAGGAGGCAAGGGTGTGGGTTCAAAAAGCAACATGTCTGTCAATTTTTCTTCATATTCTTAGTGTTTCAAGTTCCGATAGAACAAGGGGAGTTTGAGTTGGGTGTGGGAGAAATGAGTGTGCAAGTTTCATTGGTGAAACTTCTGAGTAAGGTGAAACTTCTGTTTAAAGATAGAAGATTGAACACACACACATCTAGTTTCATTATCTCTTGGAACCTCAATAATATTAGAGGAATGTAATATTTTTGAAGGAAAAAACCTACAAGCAGGGGAGGAATAAAAGTAGAGATGGAAGTCACTAAATTTTGTCAGCCAGAGTACAGATGGATATATAACAAACAAATAAATATGACAAAGAAAACACAATACAGGGCTATTAGAAATAGAGAAGAGCTGAGAACACATTTTATACTTAATCAGCCTCAAAAAGCTCAGGAACGGTGACATGACAATAGTTAAATCAACAGTAAAGATTAAAGGTAGTCAGTTACAATAGGCTCAGGTATACTGTAGTGACAAACAATCCCAGAATCTGAGGCTTAAAACAAAAACAATATATGTAAGTATTGCTCATACTGGTTATCTAATGTAAAACATAGAGAGTCAGGCTTATGATGGATCTGTATTAAAACATGCTTCTATGACTACCAGAGTGGAGAAAAAATAACATGGAAAATCACATACTCACTTTTAAACCTTCTGCCTAGAAATGTCACTTGTCATCTGCTCACATTTAATAGTCAAAACAAGTCACATGGTGTACTTAACATTCAAAGGGAATGCAAAAGTGAAATCCTGCTATATGCTTAGAATGAGAAAAACTGGATTATTGTTATATGGCCCGAATATCTACCATAAAGGAGGTTGAAGTAAAAATAATTGATTGAAGTGTTTTCAGCAAGCAGGTTTGAATCCTAGATTCTTCCCTCCTGTACCCACAGATCCATGTTGTTGGGCAACCCTATTTTTCCTCCTTGGCAGAAATATAAACATTTATTTCCTGGAGAAGGTAAAGCAAAAAGTAACTTGACTGAAGGATAGCAGGCATCATTAAGGACAGGAATGTTGTAGTGAACTGAGACTACCTCCCTCAGGTCTTCTTCCTCTTCTGGGCTCCCAGAAAGCTAGCAGATAGGCCTTTGCCTTTCAGCTGGGAAGCTGCAAATGTAATGTGGGGGCTATCTGACCATCTTTAAAGGAAAGATATAATCATACTAACAGTACGCTTAAAATGAAGTCCACAGTCAATAAATTCTTTTTTTTTTTTTAATTTTTTAAATTTTTTTTATTTTTTATTATACTTTAAGTTCTAGGGTACATGTGCATAACGTGCAGGTTTGTTACATATGTATACTTGTGCCATGTTGGTGTGCTGCACCCGTCAACTCCTCAGCACCCATCATCTCGTCATTTACATCAGGTATAACTACCAATGCAATCCCTCCCCCCTCCCCTCTCCCTGTGATAGGCCCCGATGTGTGATGTTCCCCTTCCCGAGTCCAAGTGATTTCATTGTTCAGTTCCCGCCTATGAGTGAGAACATGCGGTATGTGGTTTTCTATTCTTGTGATAGCTTGCTGAGAATGATGGTTTCCAGCTGCATCCATGTCCCTACAAAGGACTCAAACTCATCCTTTTTTATGGCTGCATAATATTCCATGGTGTATATGTGCCACATTTTCTTAATCCAGTCTGTCACAGATGGACATTTGGGTTGATTCTAAGTCTTTGCTATTGTGAATAGTGCTGCAATACACATAGGTGTGCATGTGTCTTTATAGCAGCATGATTTATAATCCTTTGGGTATATACCCAG
>NW_022332342.1:0-2740 GCF_002776525.5 Piliocolobus tephrosceles | reverse complement strand
TTTTTGAAGTTCATATAAGTAATACAAGTATAACTATTTTAAATGAGGTATATTACCATTACCTTTATTTGATGAACAAAATAAAAATGATTATTTTATTTATTTTTTTTTTTAATTGTTAAATATTTAATTTATTCAAAAGTTCTTTTAATAAAATAAAATTAAAAATAAAATTGGCGTTATATAATTTATTTATGTGAAAATGAAAAAAAAAATAAATAAATAAATAAATAATAATAATAGTAATAAAAGAGGTTTAAAGTGTAAAAATATAAAATGATAATAAAGCACAATATTTACGAAAATTATTTAAACAACAATAACATAGGTAAGTGTATATATATGCACATAATAAAAACAAAAATTATTAGAAAAATATACCAAAATGGTGAAGAAAAAAAATTAATAAAAATGTTAAATGATTATTAAACGGATAATAATAACAAAAAAAAAAAAAAAAAAAAAAAAAATTAGTTTTTTATTAATAATTAATATATTAAGTAACGAATACATAAGTAAAATAAAAACACAACCACTGACATATATTGTACAAAGTATACATATATGTATATGCAAAGTATGTTTACAAACATTCATCCAATTTTTTCAAAATATTTTTATAAATTAAAAAAAAATGAAAAAAAGAAAAAAAAAAAAAACTGTTAAAGCAGTACATATATAAATTTATTTTTTTTTTAACTTTAAAAAAAGATTTATTTAAAAATTCAGCTTTTTTTTTATCTTACTACAGTGGTGTATATATATATATATATATATATATATATATATATATATATATATATGTGTATAGCAATACATGTACGTTGTATAAAATAAATAAAAAACCTTTTATTACAGTTTATGTTAAATATATGACATATGTACTTCATATGAGAAAAGAGTTTTGACATCATATGATGTTAAACCACATTATCTTGTTTTGATGCTATTCCTCTGGCGCTCTCCTATCCTAAATCCTGTCATTTTCTTTTGTTCCTAATTTCCCTGTTTTTGCTTTTGTAAGTGTAAAACTACATCTTCGAATTTCATTTTTGATTTATTAGCATCTTCATTATTATCTCCTCCTGTTTGATTTTTCTTTCTATATTTTTTTTGCTAGTTCTCTTGCTCTTCTCTGAAGATTAGCCACTTTTATTTCCACTTCATTTAGATCTTTAGATGTTGATGATTCTAACAGTTCTCTTTTCTTTTCTTGATAAACTTTTAAGCATCCGATTAATCCTCCTTGTCCTTTGAATGTTAATGTTCTTGTTGCTCTTCTAACGAAGGGAATGTATGTTGCATCATTATCATCATTAATATTATCACTTACTGCTTCATTTTCTTTTTGTGTATTACTATTTTTATCGTCTTTTTTTTCTAATCCTTCTATTCTCATATTGGTATCATTACTATCATTATCATTCATGGTAATATCGTCGTTATTTTTAACTATTATATATTTTTTGTTATTGTCACTATTACCAGTACCAAAATTTTTGTTTTCATTTTCTGACGCGTCCATACCATTTAAATGGTCATGTTTACTAAAGCTACGTTCTATTAATTTATCTAATTTATGAGAATAGTCTTTGCTTAAAGCTGAACTATTATTACTAGAAGATCTTATTAAGCTTTCGATTCTGTCACTAAGTGAGTCCGAGCTTGAATAATGTACATCTTTATTAAGTTTTTTCGAGTTATCATTGTTACATGCATCATTTATTTTTTTCTCATTTTTTTCTTTTTCTTGCTCATTTGGTGTTTGCTCATTTGGTGTTTGCTCATTTGGTTTTTGTTTATCTAGCGTTTGTTCATTTGGTATTTTAGCAGCTGCTTCTTGCGCGTTCACCTCTTGCGTGTTTTCTCCTTGTACATCATCTTCCCCTTGTTGCTCTTCATAGTTATCTACTACATATTGATAATTCAAATTTGATAAACTTTCTTCATCATTATTATTGTCATTACTATAATCTGTAACTTCTGTATTGTAGTTATAACATTCATTTTCTTCATCATAATCTATATGGTTTTCCTTCATATATTGTTCATCATAATATATATTATTATATGCATTTTCATTTATTTTTGATGGATAGTCACACATGTTATCATTTTTATCTTTTATATCATCATCTGTTTCATAATATTGACTGATATCATTATAACTTTTAGTTTCATTTTTATCATATTCTGTATTATTTTTTAAATTACTATTATTGTTTTTTATATAATTTACTTTTAAATATTTATTTGATGAATTTATTTTATTATTAACATTTTTTACACTGTTGGTTTTATCGTTATCTATGTTATAATTATTTATTGTATTATAGTGACCGTTATTAGTATTGTTGTATTTATTAGAAGGATTCAAATAGTCATCATCATAATAATATGCCGTGTCAATGTTATCTTCTGCATGTGTTACATCATCATCATTATTAATATTATTTAAAGTGTTTGCATAATCTTCATCGAACATTTTTTCATTTACAGTATTATTATATTCGTAACTTGTTTCTTCAGTGTTCTTTTCATCTTTCCATTCATTCCAAACCCCCTGCTCATCATCATAGCACCACCACTTGGAATTTTTAGTGTCATAGTAAAAATTAGTATTGTCGGACATGTTTTAGCTAACGTGTATATATTTTTTACTTTGGTAAAAATATTTTTAATTTGTTCTGTACAGTTATGTTTTGTTCAGTTAGTTATGTTTTGTTCAGTTAGTTATGTT
>NW_022332341.1:3660-6503 GCF_002776525.5 Piliocolobus tephrosceles | reverse complement strand
AGAGACAGAGCCTTGCTCTGTTACCCAGGCTGGAGCATACTGACGCGATCATAGCTTAGTGTATCCTTGAGCTACTGGGCTCAAGTGATCCTGCCATCTCAGCTTCCCAAAGTGCTGAGAGCAACTCTGGCAACTAAACAAAGTGTGGCCTCAAATAAGCAATATTAAAACCGTGACAACTCATCCAGCTCACCGATGCTGGCTGACTGAACCCTTGCTCCACCAGCCATAGCTACAGCTTTGATTCGTCAAGAGACTGATTTCAGTAACTTTCTCCTGACAAGAAGACCACTTTTGGGAGGCCAAGGTGGGCGGATCACTTGAGGTCAGGAGTTCAAGACCAGCCTGGTCAACATGGTGAAACGCTGTCTCTACTAAAAAAATACAAAACTTGGCGGATCATGAGGTCAGGAGATCGAGACCATCCTGGCTAATATGGTGAAACCCCATCTCTACTAAAAATACAAGAGAAAAAAAAAATTAGCTGGGCATGGTGGCAGGCGCCTGTAGTCCCAGCTACTCGGGAGGCTGAGGCAGGAGAATGGCATGAACCTGGGAGGTGGAGCTTGCAGTGAGCTGAGATTGAACCACTGCACTCCAGCCTGGGCGACAGAATGAAACTCCGTCTAAAAATAAATAAATAAATAAATAAATAAATAAATTAATTAATTAATTTAAAAAATACAAAAATTAGCTGGGTGTGGCGGTGAGCGACTGTAATCCCAGCTACTCAGGAGGCTGAGACAGCAGAATCGCTTGAACCCAGAAGGTGGAGGTTGCAGTGAGCAGGGATAGCGCCACTGCACTCCAGCCTGGGCGACATGAGTGAGACTCCACCTCAAAAAAAAAAAAAGAAAGAAAAAAAAAAAAACCACTGATAACAGACTGGCTCTTGTGGGCTTACCAAGGTTTTGTATTTTCACGCCTTTGGGTCCTGAAAAGATCTTTTGACACATAGGGCCTAACTGTAATACATTGAAATGTTAAGTCTCTACCTGAAAGTGAACATGGGTTATACGTTACAGGTATGTTTGCTCAGTACACGTCAGGACTGCCTTCATGAATATTCATAGCATAGCTCCTCCTGTAACATGTTGAATATGTATGCTTAGCCATCGTGTCCAGCATAACTTCTACCCTAACCCCTCCTCCTCTGAAGTGCCTATCTCTAGTCTTGGTCAGAGGCATGCTTTCCAGCCTGTGGGATGGCCACCTTGGGGGCTGTAACCCTTTTATAAAAAATCAAAACTCTTCCCTTTTTCTAAGTTTACATATTGTGGTTTTTAAAAAGCTAACAGTACAAACTCTTTGGAAGACACTTTATTAGTATCTGTCAATGTTGAGTACGTGCATTGTCTATGATCCAGCAGTTTCATTGCTAGGTATACAAACAGAAATATAGACATACGTTCACCTGAATTCACAACCTAGAGTGTTTTTAACAGCACTATTTGCAGGAGACATAAACTTGGCATTCGTGGTTTATGCGTACCATGTGATACTGAATAGCAATGAGAATGAGTGAAGGACCACAAGCTGTCTACGGATGACTCTCACATGCATGACGCTGAGTGAAAGAAAGCAGACACAAGCCAGACAAAACTAAATCCAGAGGTTGCGATAGTGTTACCTTTTGGAGTACAGTGGCTGGGTGGGAGGATGACGGGGTCTATGATGGGGGAACTGGGTTTCCAGAAAAATGAGTGAATCCAGCTCATCCTATACGAAGAGGCCCAGCACTCTCAGCCAGCTCCAGTGACCCAGATCCTATAGCCCCAGTTGAGTCACCGTAGGCAAAATCATGTGGGGCAGAGATGAACCATCCCTGATGGCCCTACCAGAATTCCTGACCTATACACTTGTGAACCCTTAAGTAATTAATTAGTTAATTATTTTTTTAAGACATAGGGTCTTGCTTGGTTGCTCAGGCTGGTCTCAAACTCCTGGGATCAAATGATCCTCCCACCTTGGCCTCTGAAAGTGCTGGGATTACAGGCATGAGCCATCATGCCCAGCCTGTGAACAGTTTTTTAAAAATGTTGGCCAGGCACGGTGGCTCACATCTGTAATCCCAGCACTTTGGGAGGCCGAGGCAGGCAGATCACCTGAGGTCAGGAGTTTAAGACCAGCCTGGCCAACATGGTGAAACCTCGTCTCTGCAAAAATACAAAAATTAGCCGGGCATGATGATGGGTGTCTGTAATTCCAGCTACTCAGGAGGCTGAGGCAGGAGAATTGCTTGAACCTGGGAGGCGGAGGTTGCAGTGGGCCGATACTGCGCCATTGCCTGGGTGACAGAGCAAGATGCCGTCGCAAAAAAAAAAGCTTTTTGGTTTAAGTGACTAAGTTTTGCAAAACAGCAATAGATTACTGAAACAATATTCATCCTTGAGGTGCTACTGAGGAAGGAACCAAATCTTTCCTGTATTTGGGGTGTTAAATGTGTTTAACAATATTTAATATAAACAGTATAGGCAACATTTAACAACATTATATGCTAACACACAAAATTTAACATTTTACTTTTTGAATAAGCCAAGGCTGGGCGCGGTGGCTCAAGCCTGTAATCCCAGCACTTTGGGAGGCCGAGACGGGCGGATCACGAGGTCAGGAGTTCGAGACCATCCTGGCTAACATGGTGAAACCCCGTGTCTATTAAAAAATACAAAAAGCTAGCCGGGCAAAGTGGCTGGTGCCTGTAGTCCCAGCTACTAGGGAGGCTGAGGCAGGAGAATGGCGTAAACCCAGGAGGCGGAGCTTGCAGTGAGCTGAGATCCGGCCACTGCACTCCAGTCCAGGCGACAGAGCGTGACTCCGTCTCAAAAAAAAAAAAAAAAAAAAAA
>NW_022332341.1:0-3560 GCF_002776525.5 Piliocolobus tephrosceles | reverse complement strand
CAAAAAAAAAAAAAAAAAAAAAAAGAATAAGCCAAATAACACATGCCATAAACACATATATGCCATTGAAGATGTAGCATACATTATTAATTAAATTACTTTGAGGATTTCTAAATTATTTATCAATATTTTAAAGCTGTTGAGTGCTCGTTTGTCTGATGTGGCTCTCCCTAGTTAAATGAGGGCTCATCTGAACCATGGTTTAACAACAGTGAACTATATCAAACTCTTCTCATGACTTCCCCACTAGATTTAAAGTCACTAAGTGGCCTGTATTTTTTTTTTTTTTTTTTTTTTTAAGAGATGGAGTCTCGCTCTGTTGCCCAGGTTGGAGTGCAGTGGTGTGATCTGGGCTCACTGCAAGCTCCGCCTCCCGGTTCATGCCATTCTTCTACCTCAGCCTCCCAAGTAGCTGGGACTACAGGTGTCCACCACCACGCCAGGCTAATTTTTTTTTTTTTTTGTATTTTTAGTAGAGACGGGGTTTCACTGTGTTAGCCAGGGTGGTTTCTATCTCCTGACCTCATGATCTGCCCACCTCAGTCTCCCAATGTGCTGGGATTACAGGCGTGAGCCACCACACCTGGCTTGGCCTGTATTCTTAATACCTAGAGAATGTTTCAATATTAACAATATTGTTCATGTCTCTGAATCTTCTTAATCCTTGTAATAATGTCAGAGATTTAAAAAATGTATCCAACAGCTTTATTAGGAAGTGTATATATAGTAATTTATTGGTATAAATATCTTATTTATTTTTAAATTTTATTTTATTTATTTATTTATTTTTGAGACAGAGTTTTGCTCTTGTTGCCCAGGCTGGAGTGCAATGGCACAATCTCGGCTCACCACAACTTCTGCCTCCTGGGTTCAAACGATTCTCCTGCCTCAGCCTCTCGAGTAGCTGGGATTACAGGTATGCACCACCATGCCTGGCTGATTTTGTACTTTTAGTAGAGATGGGATTTCTCCATGTTGGTGAGGCTGAAACCTCACGGTGAAACCCCGTCTCTACTAAAAAAATACAAAAAAAAAACTAGCCTGGCGAGGTGACCGGCGCCTGTAGTCCCAGCTACTCGGGAGGCTGAGGCAGGAGAACAGCGTAAACCCGGGAGGCGGAGCTTGCAGTGAGCCGAGATTGCGAGATTGCGCCACTACACTCCAGTCTGGGCGACAAAGCCAGACTCCGTCTCAAAAAAAAAAAAAAAAAAAAAAGAACCCAGGCTAAGGGAGAAGAAGGGGAAATGGAGGGCGGAAGGTTGCCCATAGTGAAGGAGCTAAGTTTAAAGAGAAAAGTAGAGACACAGAGAAGGGGGGCGGGGCGTGAGCAGTCAAAGCAGGCGTCCCCGCAGTTGAGTTGCCACCAAGGGAATGTGGGTGAATGACCAAGGCAGGCGTCCCCGCAGTGATCAGATACCAATGGAGTGTGGGTGAATAACCAGGCAGGTGTCCCTGCAGTGATTAAACACCAAGGGAAGACTGTCTTCCCGAGTCCGTGACCGGCGCTAGAGTTTTGGGTCCATGGATCAAACGTGTCTCCTTGTCTCTACTACAGAGGAAAAAGAACTGGAATTGGAAGGACAGGGAGATTGGAGGGTAGCAAGAGAGGAAGACTGAAGGGTAGCGAGAGAGACTGGAGAAGAGAGTGAAAAGATTGCTTACCGGATTTGAAATTGGTGAGATGTTCCTTGGGCTGGTTGGTCTGAGGACCCTTGGTCGTAGGTGGATCTCCTCATGGAGTGAGGGCGAGGACAGGGGACTGGTGTCCTGAAGGAGTCCTCCTGTCCTGGGTCATCGCACCAAATGTAGCGCGTGTCCACGTGAAGAGAACACCAAACAAGCTTTGTGTGAGCAACAAAGCTGTTTATTTCACTTGGGTGCAGGGGGGTTGAGTCCGAAAAAGGAGTCAGCCATTTTTTTTTTTTTTTTTTTGACAGAGTCTTGCTCTTGCCTCCAGGCTGGAGTGCAATGGTGCAATTTCGGCTCACTGCAACCTCCGCCTCCTGGATTTAAGCGATTCTGCTGCCTCGGCCTCCCAAATAGCTGGAATTACAGGCATGTACCACCACACGTGGCTAATTTTATATTTTTAGTAGAGACGGGGTTTCTCCAGGTTGGTCAGGTTGGTCTTGAACTTCTGACCTCAGGTGATCCACCCGCCTCAACCTCCCAAAGTGTTGGGATTACAGGCATGAGCCACTGAGCCCAGCCTCGTGTTTTTTTCTTAAAGGTTACTTACAAGGTAGAGTCTGAACCATATCAATGAACTGTTCATAGTCTGTTATATTAAAATCTATTGCTGGCTCTTGCACTTTGATCTGTTACCTAAACATGATTTTTCATAGCATGCACTGGTCATTTGGAAAATATTGGCTTGGCCAGGTTTGGTGGCTCATGCCTATAATACCAATGCTTTAAGAGGCTGAGGTGGGAGCATCACTGGAGGCTAGAAGTTTGAGACCAGCCTGGGCAACACAGTAAGACCCCCATCTCAAAAAACAATTGGACTGGGCTAGGCGTGGTGGCTCATGCCTGTAATCCCAGCACTTTGGAAGGCCGAGGTGGGTGCATCACCTGAGGTCAGGAATTAACAACATAGTGAAAGCCCGTCTCTACTCAAAAAAACAAACAAACAAAAAAAAAAAAAAAAACAGAAAGAGAACAAGTGTTGGTGAGGAGGTGGAGAAAACGAAACTCCTGTGTACTCTTGGCAGGCACGTACAATGGTGCAGCCATTACACAGAACAGTATGGAGGTTCCTCAAAAAATTAAAAATAGTACTACCAAATGATCCAGCAATGCCACTTCTAGGTATTTATCCAAGAAAACTGAAAACAGGATCTCAAAGAGATATTTGCACTCTCATGTTCATTGCAGCATAATTCACAACAGCCGAGACGTGGAAGCAACCCCAGTGTCCACCACCAGATGAACGGATGAAGAAAATGTGGTACAGAATATACAATGGAATATTATTCAGCCTTAAAAAAGAAGGAAATCCTGTCCCATGCTACAACGTAAATGAGTCTTGGAGACATTATGCTAAGTCAAATACGCCAGTCACTGAAGGATAAGTGTGGCATACGTCTATGTACGTGAGGAATCTAAAGTAGTCAAAATCACAGAGACAGACAGTTGAGTGGTGGCTCCCAGAGGCCTCAGGGAGGGGAAGTGGGGAATTGTTCCGTGGATACAGAGTTTCAGTCAGGCAAGATAAAACTGTTATAGAGGACAAAAAGATGGCAACAATAGACACTGGGGAGTGCTAGAGGAGGGGGAAGCAAGGATTGAAAACCTGCTGGGTACTACGCTCACTACTTGGGTGATGGGATCAATCATACACCAAACCTCAGCATCCCACAATATATCCATGTACCAAAACTGTACATGTACACCCTGAATCTGAAATAAAAGTCGAAATTAAAAACAAAAAATTTCTGGAGACCTGCCATACAATATTGTGCTTCGAGTTAATAATACCCAAAAATTTGTTAATAGGGTAGATTTCATGGTGCATTTTTTTACTGCCATTTAAAAAAGCATTTCAGAATGCAAGTCAG
>NW_022332338.1:0-5016 GCF_002776525.5 Piliocolobus tephrosceles | reverse complement strand
ACTTAAATCTCTTTAGTTTAGAGCTTCTGCACAGCAAAAGAAACTACCAGCAGAGTGAACAGGCAACCTACAGAATGGGAGAAAATTTTTGCAATCTACCTATCTGACAAAGGGCTAATATCCAGTATCTACAAAGAACTTAAACAAATTTACAAGAAAAAATCAAACAACCCCAACAAAAGTGGGCAAAGGATGTGAACAGACACTTCTCAAAAGAAGACATTTATGCAGCCAACAGACACATGAAAAAATGCTCATCATCACTGGCCATCAGAGAAATGCAAATCAAAACCACAATGAGATACCATCTCAAGCCCATTAGAATGGTGATCATTAAAAAGTCAGGAAACAACAGGTGCTGGAGAGACTGTGGAGAAATAGGAACATGTTTACACTGTTGGTGGGATTGTAAACTAGTTCAACCATTGTGGAAGACAGTGTGGCGATTCCTCAAGGATCTAGAACTAGAAATAACATTTGACCCAGCCATCCCATTACTGGGGATATACCCAAAGGATTATAAATCATGCTATGAAAAAGACACATGTACACGTATGTTTACTGGAGCACTACTCACAATAGCAAAGATTTGAAACCAATCCAAATGTCCATCAACGTTAGACTGGATTAAGAAAATGTGGCATATATACACCATGGAATACTATGCAGCCATAAAAAAGGATGAGTTCATGTCCTTTGTAGGGACATGGATGAAGCTGGAAATCATCATTCTCAGCAAACTATCACAAGGACAGAAAACCAAACACCACATGTTCTCTCTCATAGGTGGGAACTGAACAATAAGAACACTTGGACACAGGAAGGGGAACATCACACACCGGGGCCTGTTGTGGGGTGGGAGGAGGGGGAAAGGATAGCATTAGGAGATATTCCTAATGTAAATGACGAGTTAATGGTTGCAGCACACTAACATGGCACATGGATACATATGTAACAAACCTGCACATTGTGCAAATGTACCCTAGAACTTAAAGTATAATAATAATAATAAAGGGGAAAAAAAGAAAAAGAAAAAGAATTCCAAATGAGGAATTCCTGCTATAAAATATGAACAATGGGCATTTTAAAAAAAGACTTAAATCTGAGACCTCAAACTATGATACTATTAATACTATAAGAAAACCTTGGGAAAATCTCCAGAGCATTGGTCTGGGCAAAAATTTCTTGAATAATGCCCTATAAGCACAAGCAACCATAGTAAAAGTGGACAAATAGGATCACATCAAGTTAAAAAGCTTCTGAACAGCAAGGGAAATGATCAACAAAGTGAAGAGACAACCTACAGAATGGGACAAAATATTTTCAAACTACCTATCTCACAAGGGTATAATAACCAGAATATATAAGGAGGTCAAACAACTCCATAGGAAAAAAATCTAAGAATCCCATTGAAAAAGGGCAAAAGATTTGAATCGATATTTCTCAAAAGAAGACATACAAATGGCAAACAGATATATGAAAAGGTGCTCAACATCACTGATCATCAGAAAAATGAAAATCAAACTACAATGAAATAACATCTCATCCCAACTAAAATGGCTTCTATCCAAGAGACAGGCAATAAGAAATGCTGGCAAGAAAGTGGAGAAAAGGGATCCCTCATACGTTGTGAGTGGGAATGTCAGTTAGTTCAACCATATGGAGAACAGTTTGGAGGCTCCTCAATGAACTAAAAATTAGAGCTTCATCATAAAATCCAGCCATTCCACTTCTGGGTATGTACCCAAAAGAAAGAAAATCAGTATATCCAAGAGATATCTGCACCCTCCTTTTTGTTGCAGCACTGTTCACAATGGCCAAGACTTGGAAACAACCTAAGTGTCCATCAATAGATGAATGGATAAAGAAAACGTGGTACAGATACACAATGGAGTACTATTCAGCCATAAAAAAAGAATGGGATCCTGTCATTTGCAACAACATGAATGGAACTGGAGATCATTATGTTACATGAAATAAGTCAGGCACAGAAAGACAAATCTCCCATGTTATCACTCATTAGTGGGATCCAGAAAACAAAAGCAGTTGAACTCATGGAGACAGAGAGTAGAAGAGTGGTTACCAGAGGCTGAGGGAGGAGGGGCAGCAGGCAGTATGGAGATAGGTGGGAGGCAGGGATGGTTAAAGGGTACAAAGAAAAGTGAGAAATAATGGATAAGACTTAGTATTTGATAGCACGACAGGGTGACTATAGTCAATAATAATTTAATTGTACATTTAAAAATAAGTAAAAGTATAAATGGATTGTTGTAACAGAGGGATAAATGCTTGAGGGAATGGGTATCCCATGATGCGATTATTACAGATTGCATGCCTGTACCAAAACATCTCACTTACCACATAAATATATACACCTACTGTGTACCCACAAAAATTAAACATAAGAACTTTACTAAAACAAACTCAACGTCTGTATTTTCAGTCTTTGGGGACTGCCTTCTGCTATCTTCAAAAAGATGACTTCTGCTATCTGGATGACTTCTGCTATCTTCAAAAGTCATTTTCCCTGAGATCTGCGACAGTGAACTCTCCTTATATGCTTACCCACTCCCTTCGTAGTGCTTCCCAATATTTGTCAGGTCAAAGAAAATAATTATGCTGGTGCAGCTCAATGGAGTGAACTGCTGGGGACTGGGGCTCTGGGCAGGCTGTGTGCAGTTGATGGGGTGGCTGAAGGGATCCATAGCTGCTGGATTGGGCCCCTCCACCTTAGCTGCTACCTTGAAGGGTCTTCCTTCTGGCTCCACACATGCTCCCTGGGTGACCTCCCTCTGTCACTTGGCTTCCACCACAGGACCCCTACCAATCACTCCACATCTCTTCTCCCGTCTAGGGCTCCCACAATTGCCCCTCACCAGTGGTGTGCAGACTCACTGTTGGACCTGTGCCTTGGAATGTTTCAAGAAGCCTCCAATGCATCCTGCCCAAACAATGAATTTGTTGTCCTGCCCCTACTTGGCCCTTTATGCCTTCCCAGTCAGGGGCACCATTATCCACATGGACACTCTGGAGACAAATCTGAGTGTTGCCTTCAATCCTCGGTGGCCCCCATTCCCTGAAACCAATCAACCTCCAATTCCCATTGCTTTTCTCTGCTGGACACCTCGCTGGGCCACCCTCCTCTTCAACCCTAACTGACAAAGCCCAAGCTCAGGCCTCATTTTTCTCAAGTTTCCCTCTTCTACTGCGGCCCATGCTGCTCAGAGACACCAGCCAAGACTCTGTAAACATTACCTCACAATGTCATTTTATCTCATGGCTCCCTGGTCACCTACAGGACAAATCTCATATTCCTTGGGTTGCCCTGCAGGACTCTCCAGACTTCTGTGTGGCTCTTTGGGTTTTCATCTCAAATCTGCTCCAGAACGCCAAGCCGTTTGCAATTCCCTACACATACTTGGTGAGTTTTAGCCTGTTTCTTTTCTCATGCAGCCACCACATTGCTGGAATGCCTTTCCCTCCCACAGGCCCTCGCCTATGGCCCATTTTTATTAATTCCTTAACACACAGGTCAGCCTTGGTCTCCTCCAGGGAACCTTCTGGAACTGCCTTTCCTCTTCATTATGGCTTCCATCCTACCTTATGTGTCATGGAAAGGGCACTTCTACCCTAGTGCCAGTATTGGGTTTCTGTGTCTCGCCCATAGACAATAGGTAGGCTATGTGTGTGATACCCTTTGGGGTTCCCAACATCGGCCAACACAAGGTATGACACAGATTAGGTGCTCAGTAAGCCCCAGTGGGGTGGATGATCTGATGATGTGCTGGGCTTTCAAAGAGGAGCACACTCAAGTAGGAAGTGGGAGATAAACTGAGTGTTCCTTGCAGTGTGTCAGGATGGGTCAGGGCTCACGGTGAATGGGAGTTCCTGGTTGTAATAGTCAATGCGTAATTCCATGCCTTCAATCCATCTGTATTTCAACTGCAGGCAGTTGTGGTGCTGGTAAAGAATGAACCAGCAGAGGAATACCTCCATGAACTAAACACACCCACATGACAACACACCAGGTTAAAGCCCCTGCTGCCACCTGCTGGCAAGGTACCCTCAGCTCCTATCCTGGCAGGAGAATAACTTTTACTCCCCCTACACAACACACTGAGCCACACCTCTGTGCCTCTGCAATGCTGTTCCTTCTCTCTGCATGCCTTTCCCTTCATCTTCTCGACCGACTTGCAGATACTTCCAATTCATGTTTCCCATGCTTACTTAAACTCCAACTCCCTTAGGATGACGGTCTTGAAGCCCTCCTCCACTGAACCCATGACACACTTACACACACACCTGGAACATTTGATGACTGTCAAGGCTCTGTGTATCTGGGTGCTTCGGGATGGGGTGATGGCGGAGGGAGATGAGTGGCTGTGTCCGACTCACCTGTGAGTTGTCAGAGTCAATGAGTACAGGACTGGCCTAGTCCACATATTCATTCAACATATGAATGAATGAATGTTGCACGAGAAGAGGTTTAACTATAGGACACTTTTAGTCCAGGGCAGACAAATGAATTGTTGGTGGAATGGAGTCATCAAGGAGGAGGTGTTTCGGCAGTGTTTCAGGAACACGAGGATGCTGAGCAGTGGAGCAGGGAGGAAGAAGTCATTCACAAGGCAGCGGCCACCATGAGCAAATGCTCACACAGATGAGAGGCAGGCTCGGGTGTTTTGGAGAAAGGTGTGGTGTGGTGTGGTGTGGTGTGGTGTGGTGTGGTGTGGTGTGGGGCAGCTGGAGGGTGGTTTGTGTGCTGGGGTTGAGGGTTCTGTGGTGGGAGAGGCAGGGGGGCACCAGATGTCTCAGGCTGCCCCACCATCTTTGTGCTCACACCGGGGCCCTGGGATCAGTGCTCTGTGCTTTCCCATCTGAAAGAGCGTGGGACCTCTGCTCTTTCTTCATGAATGTGGAGGCTCACAATTGAAGGACTCCCTGTTTAGGCAGATGGCTTCACTGAAGCAATAAGGATTGTTAAAAGGCGACAGAGAGCAAGGAAGCCCAAGAGAA
>NW_022332337.1:0-3648 GCF_002776525.5 Piliocolobus tephrosceles | reverse complement strand
GCGGGGTCTGGGGAGGGGGGAGCTGAGGGGGAAGGAGTCAGAGAGGGCGGGGTCTGGGGAGGGGGGAGCTGAGGGGGAAGGAGTCAGAGAGGGCGGGGTCTGGGGAGGGGGGAGCTGAGGGGGAAGGAGTCAGAGAGGGGAGAGGAAGGCAGAGAGGCAGGGGATGGGAGAGGGTGGGGGCTGGGGAACCTGGGGGAGGAGTGCCCAGCAGGACAGGTCCAGCCCACCCCGTCTCAGATGCCCGGCCCCCAGCTCCTTCCCCTCTACCACCGTCTCTTTCCGGAGGACCAGTGTGTCCCTGGCCTCGGCGCAATAGGAAGGCGGGGGTCAGATCTGGGGGTTGGGCCAGCGAACAGGAGGCCCTGAGCCTGAGCCCAGTCCCGTGTCCTGATCCCGTCTGCAGTGCTGGAGGAGTGACCTCTGCCCTGGAGGGCCCCTGAGTGGTGGCGGACGCTGACCCCAAACGACAGCGCCTCACACCACTGGTCCCCAGGACAGGTCAGAGGTCTCCGGGGTCCTGCAGGGGCCTCGGAAATGTCGGTGTCATGTGGAGAAACCAGATCCCCCCGACCCAGGGCGCACGGAAATTTCCACAGCACGGCCGCTGTGGAAAAAAGCCTGGGGACTCCTCAAAAGCTTAAAAATTGTCCGGGCGTGGCGGCTCCCACTTGGCATCCCAGCACTTTGGGAGGCCGAGGCGGACAGATCACGAGGTCAGGAGATCGAGACCATCCTGGCTAGCACGGTGAAACCCCGTCTCTACTAAAAATACAAAAAACTAGCCGGGCGAGGTGGCGGCGCCTGTAGTCCCAGCTACTCGGGAGGCTGAGGCAGGAGAATGGCGTGAACCCGGGAGGCGGAGCTTGCAGGGAGCTGAGATCCGGCCACTGCACTCCAGCCTGGGCGACAGAGCGAGACTCCGTCTCAAAAAAAAAAAAAAAGCTTAAAAATTGTCCGGGCGTGGCGGCTCCCACCTGGCATCCCAGCACTTTGGGAGGCCGAGGCGGACGGATCACCTGAGGTCAGGAGTTCGAGACCAGACTGATCAACACGGAGAAACCCCCGTCTCTACTAAAAATAGAACAATTAGCTGGGCGTGGTGGCAGGTACCTGTAATCCCAGCTACTCAGGAAGGCTGAGGCAGGAGAATTGCTTGAACCTGGAGACAGAGGTTGCAGTGAGCCAAGATCTCACCACCGCACACTCCAGCCTGGGTGACAGAGTGAGACTCCGTCTCAAAAAAAAAAAAAAAAAAAAAAAAAAATAGAAAAAAAAAAAGAAAGAAAAGGAGCGAGGTTCTGACCCAGGCCACAGCGCGGATGCAGCTTGGGAAAGTCACGCTCAGTGAGAGACGGCAGACACAGGCGGTCACGCGGCGCGTGATCCTATTGCTATGAAATGTCCAGGACAGGCCGATCCACAGAAACAGGGAGCGGATGGGTGGCGGGTGCCAGGGCTGGGAGGGGACGGGGAGCGGCTGTGATGGGGACGGGGTGTTTCGGGGGTAATGAGGATGTTCAGAACCAGACTGGTGGTCCTGTGACTCTGTGAAGATCCTACAAAGCCCACTTTAAGTGGGTGAATCGTTTGATGCGGGAATTACATCTCACATATGCACCTGTAAACTATCCCACATAGGTTTTTTTAAGTCTATATGAATGGAATCAACCAGTTTTCACAGAAAAAAAGGGTGTCGCTTTCCTCCCTGCTTAAGCCCGGGTCACATCCACAACCCCTGAGATTCCTTTCCAGACACTGCACAGCATCCTGAGGTCACCGTGTGGAAAACAGGGACACAGAGACGCCGTTGGGCCCTGGTCCCAGAGGGAACCCACCAGGCCCTGCACCCCCCGCCGTGCGGAGACTTGCCCAGCACCCTGCCAGCGACCGGCATTCTTTCTATCTTAGAGGAGGACCGAGGCCTGCAGGGCCCAGTGATCGATGCCTGGCATGGGGACAGGGCGGACACGTGGCGTGAAGTGGGAGGGAGGTAGGAGGGCACCGAGGCTGCGTCCTGGGACCCCAGCACGGCTGTCGTGGAGCCCATCGCTGCCGCCCTCCAGCGCCTCACACAGCCCTACGCGGCCAGGGCAGGGTTGGAGGCTCACCTGGTCACCTGCGTGCGTGTGTTAAAGTCCAGGGAGCGCATGGAGCGGAGGACCTCGATGCAGCCCATGTACTGAGGGGAGAGAACAGGTGTCAGACGCCATCGGAACCCCCGCAGTGGAGCCACATCCCTTTTCCCAGCAGCCCTTCACCTCCTCGGCCACCCCTGGGGTCGAGCCCTTTCCTCTGCCCCTGGTGGCTCCGGGGCCTTCCTGCCTCCCCCACCTCAAGGCCTGGACACTGTCCCGAGAGCCGCCCCCTCGAACTCCAGGCATGTTTTCCTCTGTTGCTGTTTCTCAGGGGCCTGGCGGTTCCCCCTGAGGCTCTACGGCACTTGTTCCCTTAACCGTCTTGCCCTTGTCAGTCTCTTTCTGTTCAGCCAGCGCCTAAGCCGAGGAGTGTGAGGACACTGCGATCCCGAGCACTTCCCTATCTCCAGCGCCCAGCTCAGGGTCTGGCAAACAGTGGGGCGGACGTCCTGGCAGCCACAGATGCACACACTGCTGGCCTTGCCCTCCACAGGAAGTTTGCGGGCTCCCGGCCAAGACAGCCGTTTCCGTGAAAAGGGAATTCACCGTCTCAACGACTCTGATGATACTCAGGGACGAGAGGGGCAGAGGCGTCCCGCCGAGTCCCTGGCCTGCTTCAGGGCCTTGAAGGGTGGGGGAGCAGGGCCAGGAGGCGAAGGCCACGGCATCCTTCCATCCCTGGCCCTTGCCGGTGGGAGGGGAAGGGGCACAGCCCACGTCATCTCTACGAAATGTCCTACAGAGGCAGCAAGAGGATGTGTGGGTGCCAGGGGTCGGGGAGTGAAGGCTGATGGGAACACGCTTCCTACTGGGGTCATGAGCAATTCTGGAATTAGACAAAAGGGGTGGTTGCACAATATTATGAATGTACTAAATGCTACTACTGAATTGTGAAAAATGCAACAAGCAAAATGATTAATAATGTTACATGAAGTTCACCTCAGTTTCTTTAAATGATCAACACACAAACACTTTGACCCTGAACCTCCATTTTTAGGACTTTACCCCACAGATACCTCAGCCTGAGGGCTTCTGAGGTATGTACAGGTCACCGTGTGGGTTGGTCCAGGCGCTGCCCCTCTCCACGGCTCCATGTGCCTGGAGCAGGGCGAGCAAGGAACAGAGACAGACGCGAGAATGCAGGCAGGAAGCAGAGGCCACATCCCACACCTGGGCTGTGATGAGGGGCAGGGGTTCATCCTGGGCCAACTGGGGAGCCAGGGAGCACTTCAGCAGGGCATGGACTAGAGGCCTCACCTCCTGTTGAATGGATGGATGATGGGTGGACGGACTGACAGAGAGAGGATGGATGGATGAATGAAAGAATGGATGGAGGATGAATGGATGGCTGGGTGGATGAATGGATGGATGAATGATGGGTGAGTGGATGGATAGATGGGTAGATGGATGGACAGGAATATGGACGATGAATGGATGGGTGGGTGGATGGATGGAGGATGAATGGATAGATGGGTGGGTGGGTGGATGGATGGATGGATGGGTGGATGGATGG
>NW_022332336.1:0-1142 GCF_002776525.5 Piliocolobus tephrosceles | reverse complement strand
CATTCCACTCACAGAAATATATATTTCTTCTCCTAGAGGATTCCGGATTCCCTTTCAGAGAAAGAGCTACCAAGAGATATTCCAGAGTTGACTAAGGTGAAAAATTAAATATCCTCTGACAAAAACTGTAAGGAATATTTCTGTGAAACTGCTTTGTGTTAGATATATTTATTCATCTCGCATAGTTAAAACTTTAATTATATTACACAGTTTGGAAACTCCATCAGGCAAGGATCCATGAAGGGACATTCGGGAGCACATTCAGGCCTACGGTGAAAGAGGAGATATCTTCAGATAAAAACTGGATAGAA
The DNA here is from genome assembly GCF_002776525.5 of Piliocolobus tephrosceles. NCBI lineage: Eukaryota > Metazoa > Chordata > Mammalia > Primates > Cercopithecidae > Piliocolobus > Piliocolobus tephrosceles. The sequence continues at coordinate 831 of NW_022332336.1, read as the reverse complement.
GCTTTCTGAGAAACTACTTTGTGATGTATGCATTCCACTCAGGGAGTTATACCTCTTTTCTCACAAGGCAGTGTTTCAACACTGTTCCTGTGAAACCAAAAATGTGATACTTCGGAAAGCATTGAGGACTATGGCAAATAGTGAAATATACTGAAAAAAAAATATAGGAAGAAGGCCTCCAAGAATCTGCTCTCTGATATGTGCATTCACTTCACAGAGTTAATGGTTACTCTATGTTGCCCAGTTTTGAAACTCTGTCTTTGAAAAATCTGGGAAGCAATATTTTGTGACGCCCAGTTATTTTGGTGAGCGAGGAAACGCATTCAGTTAAAAAATGCAGACGAGCGTTCTGAGCAACTGCTTTGCAATGTGTGTATTCGTCTCATTGAGTTAAACCATTCTTTGGATCAAGCAGCTTGAAATCACTGTTTTAGTGGAATCTGAGGAAAGACATTTGGGAACAATCCATAGAATATGGAGAAACAAATATCCTTAGTTAAAATCCACAAGGAAGGTTTCTGTGAAACTGCTCTGTGTCATCTTAATTCCTCCCACTCAGGAAAGCCTCTCTTTTCATTGAGCAGTTTTCCAGCCCTTGTATGTTTAGCGTATGATGGGATATTCGGGAGCACTTTGAGGTTAACGGTGTAAAACCAAATATATTCAGACCGAAACTGGAGAGAAGCTTTCCGAGGAACTGCTTTGTGACGTGTGCATTCCAGTCGCAGTGTTATACCTCTCCTCTCATACAACGTCGGCGAAATTCTTTTGAAGAAACAGGTTGCAAGTGATATTCGAGAGCATGTTGATGCCGATGGTGAAAAGGGAAAT
>NW_022332335.1:0-2761 GCF_002776525.5 Piliocolobus tephrosceles | reverse complement strand
AAAAAAAATTTTTTTTGTAGAGACCTGGTCTCCCTGTGTTGCTCAGGCTGGTCTTGAACTCTTGGCCTCAAGCAGTCTTCCCGCCTTGGCCTCCCAAAGTGTTGGGATTATAGGCGTGAGCCACCACATCTGGCCTGGGTCTTGACTCTTAAGCACCTTAGATTCCCTGAGCAGGCATTTCCATCACCAGGTTCAACCTGGCTTATCATGGCAGGGAGGTACCTCTGGGCCAACTTGAGATGAGCAGAAAAGACGTGGTTGGGGGCACCATGGGAAAAGGAAGCGCCACCCCCATTTCCAGAAACTCTTTTTGTTCTCTTCGAGATCGGGAGACGGAGTCTCGCTCTGTCGCCCAGGCTGGAGTGCAGTGGCCGGATCTCAGCTCACCACAAGCTCCGCCTCCCGGGTTTACGCCATTCTCCTGCCTCAGCCTCCCGAGTAGCTGGGCCTACAGAAGCCCGCCACCTCGCCCGGCTAGTTTTTTGTATTTTTTAGTAGAGACGGGGTTTCACCGTGTTAGCCAGGATGGTCTCGATCTCCTGACCTCGTGATCCGCCTGTCTCGGCCTCCCAAAGTGCTGGGATTACAGGCTTGAGCCACCGTGCCCGGCCTCCAGAAACTCTTTAGGCTTGGTTCGCATCTTGAACTGCAGAGCAAGCTTGGGACCTGTGTAGAATGGGGCCAGGGGTTGAAAAGCTGGAGGAAGGAATGGGTCTGAGGGTGGGAGCTTCCTTTTTTTTTTGAGATGGAGTTTCACTGTTGTCCCCCAGGCTGGAGTGCAATGGCATGATCTCGGCTCGCTGCAACCTCTGCCTCCCGGGTTCAAATGATTCTTTTGCCTCAGCCTCCCGAGTAGCTGGGATTACAGGCGCCCACCACCAAGCTGAGCTATTTTTTTTTTTTTTTTTTTTTGTATTTTTAGTAGAGATGGGGTTTTGCCATGTTGGCCAGGCTTGTCTCGGACTCCTGACCTCAGGTGATCTGCCTGCCTCTGCCTCCCAAAGTGCTGAGATTATAGGCGTGAGCCACTGCGCCTGGCCTGAGGGTGGGAGCTTCTGACAAACAGCATCCCATGAGGGGTGTGTGTGCGTATAAGTGGGAAGAACTGGGGAGGCCGATTTGAGGGAAGTGAATCTGACCTGTTTCACGCCGCCTGTCTGCCTGGTATGGCCTTATCTTGCCCTAGCGTCCGCTAAATGCCTGTCTCCTCTCTGCTCCACCACAGATGCCGTGCGTGAAATTCGGAAGTATGATGATGTAACCGAAAAGGTGAACCTCCAGAACAATCCTGGGGCCATGGAACACTTCCACATGAAGCTTTTCCGTGCCCAGAGGAATCTCTACATTGCTGGCTTTTCCTTGCTGCTGTCCTTGTGAGTGGGGTTTGAGGGGGCAGGTGCTGTGAAAGGAGCCATGGGCTAGCCAGGGACACGGAGCTCAGTGGGCTCAGTCTCCCCCTGTGACTTTGATTCCTCCTTAGTCTGTGGCCTGGACCCCAAAGCCCTGTCTGTGTTAGGGAAGCCACATAGTTTTCTCCTGACCTCCAGAGGCTGCGTGGAGGATAGGAGAAGGCTGCCCGAAATATCAGAAGACCCTCATACACCACATACTCTGAGGCAAACAGATTACTATCTCACACTCTGTTTGCATGGAGAGTGAGGTGTAACGGGTAAGGCCTTGCCCTCCTCTGGGAGAGGACCTTCAGAGTCCAGCTCACAAGGGAGCGATTGATTGGGGGGCTCTTTGTGTCTGGGGTGCTGACCTAGGGACAGCAGGTAGAAGTGACACGAAGAGGCTAGGCCTCTCCTCACCTCACCTCAGGGCCTTCCCCACGTGAAACTCATGAGGGCGTGTTACGTTCCATGGCAGCCAGAGTATTTCTGGTGATGTTTTTGGTAAAACTAAGTGCCTTGATCAGGGCCAAGGGTAACTAGTTGGGCAAAACTAGACAACTACGAAGTGCCAGTTTGAGCCTAGGGCCCTGTTTGCTGCCTCCTGCTTCACACAGCTGTTCTGATCAGCAGGGCCTGGCTGAGAGGTGGATGGGAGCTCAGACCAAGGGTGTATGAAGGCATTAGAAAGGTGCTTGCTTTGAGGGTGGAGCTCTCATGACTTAATCACTTCTCAAAAGGCCCCACCTCTTAATGCTACCATAGTGGGGATGAAATTCCAACACATGAAGTTTGAAAGGCACTCAGACAATAGCACCAAGTGATTCTCAGGCTTACGGACAGTTATTCCCCACTTTGTTTTGTGCTGCGAGACTCAAGAATCTCCATGCCTAAGAGATTCTTGCTCTCTAGTCACCTGGTGTGTTGTGCTTTTCCAGGCACTAGACTTGTCTTAAAGTCTGTCGTTTAGATGATCTTGTACTCTCTGCGACCAAGTTGGGAAGAGGGGTGGAGGTAGAAAAGGCAAACACATTTTTTCAAGATGATGGGTTTGATCACAGATTTGATCTACAAGCTTGTTATCTTCAAACTTAGGAAAGTCAGGAAATGAGAAGGCTGGGAGGAATGAGACACATACCCTAGATTTTTCAGGAAGTTCCAAACAAATATTATCTTGTGGTCTGAGGCTGAAAGGGAAGCAGATCTGGAAGACTGAGTCTCAAAACCAGAATTCTGAGTATGATAATCAGCAAAATGAGGAAAAAAGACCACAGTAAGGAGGGAAAGAGAGGAAACTAGGCCATCTACCAGAAAAGCATCTAGAGCTTTAAGAATAGTATGGGGGAGGGGGTGGGCTGGGCACGGTAACT
>NW_022332334.1:0-2731 GCF_002776525.5 Piliocolobus tephrosceles | reverse complement strand
GGTGCCATCTTGGCTCACTGCAACCTCCACCTCCCGGGTTCAAGTGATTCTCCTACCTCAGCCTCCAGAGTACCTGGGATTATAGGCGCCCACCACCACACCCAGCTAATTTTTGTATTTTTAGTAGAGACGTGGCTTTACCATGTTGGCCAGGCTGGTCTCAAACTCCTGAGCTCAGGTGATCTGCCCACCTCAGCCTCCCAAAGTGCTGGAATCACAGGCGTGAGACACCACGCCCAGCCTGCTTTGTTTTTTAACTGTTTTCTGCAAGCTGCAAATGGGCTGCGTGGCCGTAGGGCTGGACGAGAGCATCACACAGAAAGCCAAGTTCGTCTAGGATCACAGCCAGCATCTTAGATTTAACTCTTAGACTAGCAAAGAATATATATTTCTGCCAAAATTCCAGAAATGATTAACTAGATCACTTATGGGCAACTGGTGAATCCACACTGATCCCTGGGATCACCGTTTCCTTTTCTAAGAAGTCACGCAAGACCAACCTCATGGCTTTTTTGGAACAGGCTACTGGATGGGAGCACGGGAGGGTGCGGCAGCCACACCAAAGAAGCTGGCACACAGCTTACAGCCAAGATGTGGGCAAGATGTGTGTGGCTGCTTGAACCATCTGGTTGAGAAAGTAGTAGAGCCACTCGCTTGTCAGACTTGTTCAACAGTGAATTAGGTGAGGCTTCACATGAGTGCCAAAGGGAATGGTAACAGAAAAGTGACATAGGATATAGACATCAGAGAGCAGATCAGGACTGTGAGAGCAGATTGCAACAGCAGGCCAAAGTGAACTCTGCACTCTAGCCTCCAGGCGTCACTTTGGGAGTATACTGTAGGGTCTCATGAGAACTGCCTTTACCGGAAGCCATGCATTCATGGTAGAAAGGAAAGTACAAGCTGTTCTGCTCTGCATCCTGATTGTGGTGGTTATTAACTGATGCTCTGCATGTCAAAACACTCACAACTGTATGCCAGAAAGTTAATTTTACTATATGTCAACTTTTTAAAATGTCGACTGTAGGAATTAACCTGGAACATCCTAACTTCACAATAAGGCACACGGAGAGGACTACACTGAGCCTAACACATTCGTCTAGTAGCCTAGCTACCCCAAAGCCACCCGAGGGAGGTGACCATTCCACTGTCCTCTGGCATGGTGAGACAATACCCGTAGTGCCCAACCTGGAGTTGTCCTAGAAACAAGATCATGAAAGTAGAATGGAATCAGGAGAGCAAAGGACTTATTACTAAAAACCAGTCTGTGGGGAACCAGCACCGGCATACCTGCTACCACTATTAACAGCTTCTGAGGCAGCAATCTGCTCTCAAAAAGTTGGCCCTTGAATGCAACCCCCCAGATACCACAGAAATGGCAGCAAGCCTGACAGGGCCAGCAGCTCCAGCCTTCACTCAAGGGTGCTAACAGCTCATTAACTTTTGCAGTAGCTCTGCCACTAACTCAAACTGAGTTGCAGTAAGCTCCAAACCCCAAGTCTTTTGAGCTCCTGGGTAGCCCAGTCCTCCCTGCCCTTTACGAACCTACATGCATGCTTATAATAATGCCTCCCCATTGAAAACTCAAGTCTCATTAAAGTTGTTCTGATCAGGAAGCCCATCTAGATAGCTGAAGATTCTGAATGGTCACTAACCTTCTTGCTATTCCTCTTAGCATCCATTTCTCCCTACTTCTGCACACCATGACAAACGTCCTCGTGCAGATAAATACTGAGCAAGCCAGATGTAAAGAGTGAGCCCCCTGGCCAGGCGCGGGGGCTCACACCTGTAATCCCAGCACTCTCGGAGGCCAAGGCGGGCAGATCACGAGGTCAGGCGATCAAGACCATCTTGGCTAACACGGTGAAACCCGATCTCTACTAAAAATACAAAACATTAGCCGGGCCTGGCGGCGGGTGCCTGTAGTCCCAGCTACTCAGGGGGCTGAGGCAGAATGACATGAACCCGGGAGGCGGAGCTTGCAGTGAGCCAAGATGGAGTCACTGCACTCCAGCCTGGGTGACAGAGTGAGACTCTGCCTCAAAAAAAAAGTGAGCCCCCTAAGGCTTCTATGTGGATGTGTTGATGGAGCCAATCCACAAGGCAGCCACTCATGTAGGTTAGGACCACACCTAACTACACTGTTCTGCCGGCACCTTCCCCACACTTTGGCATCCGGTCCTTAAGAACAGACTCAGACTGGCAAGCGTCATGCTAAAAATCCATCTACACTCCATCTATAGAAGGCTGACAGAACTTCTCCAGGAATTCACAGCAATCACCAATAATCCCACTCTTCTTTCCAAAAGCATAAAAGCTATTCTTTCTAGAGCATGGTTGGAGATCAAAGTCAACCCTCCCCAGGTCAATTCCTCATCTACCTTCTCCCTTCGGAAATTGGGATGTTTGCCAGGCTGCAGTCTGCCAGTATCTCTCCCACTCTGCAAATCCTCAAGCACCAGTGGCAATTTCATCTGCAGATGATCTCAACAGCTTCTGGACATAATCTCATCAAGTCTAAATACAAAGTACATCATTTAGGGATGCTACTCTTGCCCACCTGTAATTTCCATTTTCTCATCCCAGTGTTTCCTTTGCCCTTGACCACCTACCCTCCATCTCCTTCCTTACACAGACATATAAAAGGGACTGCCTTCTCCCCACTTCTCCGTATCTTTCATGATTCAGAGCTCCCGGCAGGTTTTTACCTTCCCAACACTATTCCTTTTTT
>NW_022332333.1:0-8011 GCF_002776525.5 Piliocolobus tephrosceles | reverse complement strand
TTATACAGGAGACTACTTCTCAAAGCCCCTCTGCTTTTGCAGGTCCCCAAAGTAGAGGGAAAGGGCTAACAAAAAAGCTAGATAAAGCAAAAGAAATACAGAGGACGTCCCCCAGTCCCTTTCATGGAGGGGAACTCTAGTGGCTTTCTGCAGGGGTAACCTCCAGGGAGGTTGAGAGTGGGAAACAGGGAGCAAGATCCCAGCCTGAAAGCGAGACCCAATGACAACCAGGTCTTGCAGACAGCAGCAGCAGGAGAGGCCTGTGATGTTGGGGGAAAACGCCCCAGACTTAGCCTATGCGTGGGAGACCAAAGACAGGCAGGCCACTTGGGAGCCGCCCACTCCCCTCCTGAACGCCACTCACACACTCCCCTCATTCTCAGCCCCCAGGCATGCTGGGGCTACCGTGCCACACTGTGGACAGGAAAACCCCAGTGTGCACTGCTCTAGCATGGGGCAATCAAGGCCCACCAGCTGCAGCCTGGTTCCTCCTGAGCCCCATTCAAACCACTTAGCCTCACTGGCCTGAGGGCTAAGCATGACTGCATTGGGGTTGGAGGAACAGGGTGCTATTTGTTTGTTTTCAGGCAGCCCTCGAGCGTGCGTGCAAGGCTTGTTACTAATAGTTTGGCACAAAATGGGCAGCAGCGGGCAGAGGAGGCTCCTCTGGACTTCCCTCCGGGTAAGGACACAAGGTTGAGCCTCACTTTGCTTAGTGCTGGCCAGCTCGTCATTTAGCTTCTGCAGGTCAGCCTTCAGGCTCCTGTTCTCTTCCTCCAACTTCACCTCAGCATTCCCGACATCCAACTTGCCTCCGTCAACAGCGGCTCCCTGGGAAAAGTGCCAAAGGCCAGGGTTACTCAGGAGGGAGGGCGGGAGAGGCTCCAGCCCCATCCTCCCCACCGAGCTGCGGTTCCTCAAGCTGCCCTGGCGACTCGCCCCTTCGGAAATGTCAACGCAGAACCGAGCCACCACTTGCTCCCAGCGCCTAGGCAAGGACCAGGGCGTGGCTGCCAGCCGAGGGAAAGAGAAGCGCCAACGGGGCCACCTGCTGCAGCTCGCCAGGCACGCCTTGTCTGTCCTGGCCCCTGGCCCTGCCTCCTTCCTGAGCAGCATGGCTCACCAGCTCCATGGTGCTCACCAACCCCTCCATGGATGATGGTGCCTTCTGCTCTCCACGTGGTGCCACTCGCTGCAGTAAGGAGCCCGCTGTCTGCCTGGCCAGCTCTATCCCACTTCTGCATCCACATCCCTCCGAGCTTGGCTCACAGCTCGCCTCCTAACAGGATGTCTAGGACTGGCCAACCACTCTGCCCCCACCTCCTCTCCAGCACTGAGGGATGCCACAGACCGCATGTTCCAGAGGGGGTGCGGCAATCTTGCAGGGAACAAGGACCTAGCTGAGGGCCTTCAGTTCACACAGAGGGCCTGGCTCACTGAGGGGCCGTTTTTCTCAGGGAAGGGCCTGACTGGAAGCAGTGGATGGAAACGAGAGCAGCAACGCCCTCCTCCTCACCTGGACCCTCGTACACAGATGCCTCCAGCGGGCATACCCTCCCCACCGAGGACTTCCCCTCTGCGCCTCCACCCAACTCTGGTTTTTCAGGCAGTGGAAGTTTCATACATTTCCCAGTGTGACAGGCTAGCAGTGGCCACTGAGGCCCTAAAGAACGTGGCTCCCACGGTGTAACACCAGGGCACCCCATGGCGGGTCGGGAAGCTGGGCTCACCTTCTTGAGCTGGTCATTCTCCTCCATGTACTTCTTGGCCGCCTCACTAGCACTCTCTGCCTGCTTTTTAAAGGCTTCATTGGAGGCCAGCAGTGTGGCCTGCTGCGAGATGAGAGTCACCAGACGTCTAAGCAGGCTGCAATTATTTACAAAAAGAAGGGAGAAGTGAGAAAAAGAGCATGAAGGGCTGGCAGGAGCACCTCCTGGTTGCTCCCACCCCACACCTGGTTTCAGCCTGGGCCTGCCTTCTTGCCAAGGCAGCTGAGCGAGAAGCCGCCAACCTGGTGCTGGCAGCGGGTGGGAAAAGGTGGGGCTCAGAAGCTGTCCTCTTCTGCTGTGCCCAACGGCCACCCTCAGCTCTGGGAGGGGCTGGAAGCAGGAGCCTGGGGGTTGGGAAGAGCCTTGCTACAGCATGAGGTCCCAGAAGGCGGCACTTTCCAGGTCGGGGCCTAAACGTGCCAGACAAGCCACAGCACCACCTTCCTCCCTGCGAGGCTGGGCTTGCCTCGGTAAGGTAACAAGAGAAGCTAATCAATTCGGGCACTTCCAACATGCCGGGCCGCATCCTCACATCTACCTGATGAGGAAGTTACTATCACTGCCCCAGCTTATAGAGAAGGAAACTGAAGTTTAGCAGAGTAAAATCAACATACCCAAGGCCAAAAACCAGGAATGGACATGGCTAGAATTCTAACTTATGTCTGCCTGACTCCGGAATCTGAGCTCAGAACCACTATACTCTCTAAACTATCGGGGAACAGCTCCCAGGTCCCAATGTAAGATAGAACTCTCTACTCTGGCCAGCCTCCATCCCAACCCATCATGCAGGCTGCGCTGGAACATATCCGTTATGTAACAGCACCCTGAATGAGGTCTTCTTGGGCTGGAGGGTGTAGAGGAATCAGGACACAGGCACACGCTGCCTATCTGAAGCAGCCAGGAGAGACAGGCAAACAGGTGGCAGCTGGAGGCAGATGCTGGTCCCCAAGCAGAGGTTAGAATGGCCACTTCATTTCCCTTGGTTCACCCCTGCCCCGAGATGTTAGCTGGCAGGAAAAGAGGAGGGAAGGACTCGTTCAAACAGTCAAAACAAGGCAGGGGTACCTTTCTCACACACTTCAGAAGGTAAGGGACACACAGGGCGTGGGAGAAGGAAGAAACAAATCTGCTTAGTTCAGGGTGCTTCAACAACAGCTTACTCAGAAGAGTCGAAGTGGCCTCCTGCCCCAGCCAGGCCTTCACACTTCACAGCCTCTGCTCATGGCCAGGGGCAGCCCGGAAGGGCTGGAGAAAGTAGAGAGCAGACAAGGTGAGCTACCTCCCTGGCCCAAGCCATGGCTGTCCAGGGCCTCAGCAGAGCCCCTTTCTAGACGTACTCAGCACAGAAAGGACCCACCCAGGCCAGGAGACGCCCCTGAGGTTCCTGGTTTGGGGAGAGGCTCCCAGGGGCCCCTGGCAGCACCAGGAGAGCCAGGCCATTGATTCCTGGCAGAGAAGGAGAGTTTCCAGTGACATGTGCTTTCTAAAATTAGCGGCCCAGGACCTCGTGGCCTAGGGCTCAGGTTTCCCTGCCTCAGCCCCCAGCTGCCCACCAGCCTGCCTCCAACTGGGCTGGAGCCTGAAGGTAGAGGAAGCTACTGAGCACCCTAGGAGCCAGAGAGAAACAACGTGTCTGACTCACATCGGCATGGCCAGAAGTCACTGGGGAGGCCTAGAAAGAAAGGCAAGTCTGACTAAGACCCAGCCCCCTGGCAAAGAGCTGCCCAGCCCCAGAGCAGATTCCCAGTGAGGTAGAAAGAGGAAGAGGACTGCTCCTCCCAGCTGGAATTGAGGGGTGGGGGTCATGCCACCTGGTGGTAGAGACAGGACCAAGCAAGACTGAAGGCTATACTCCCCGCCACCAGGCCAGGCAAATGGCTGCTGGTGAGTGCCCATGGCTATCACCCCAGTACCCAGGGAGACAGCTAACACGAATGCTTCCGCGGCAGTGCAGGAGAGGCCCAGCTCTTTTCAGACCGTCCCAGGCCTTTCCCGGCTATTGAGAACCAGGGCTTCCAAGATAAGCCAGGGCACACACAATGTGCGGCGCAAAATCCATGCCGTGTCTGCCCGAAAGCCTGGCCCTGCTCAGCCCCAGCCCGGGCCTTCAGTTCCCAGCCTTGAGACAGTCTGGGTCTCCCTGGTACCAGGTCCCAGTTCCCCTTCCTCTTGCCAACCCTCACAGGCGCTCCCCACCCCCACAGCACCCTGGGCATACTCCTCCCACTGCACCCCCAGCCCGACAGTTCTTTTTCACACCTTCTAGGTCCTCTTTCTTCCTGCTGAATGACCCGGGATCATTCTCCCCCCAGGAACCTCGTCTTCAACTGCCTCCTTCCTGGAGTCACCCTGACTAAGTCCCTGGTCTTTTCCTTCACATATATTCCTCAACCTAGGCTGGCCAAGGCCTGCCCTTCCAAGCCAGCAGCAGGGCCACCAGTGGCCTCCTAACCGCCAGTCCAGAGGCCACCCTGAACTCCTTGCTCTGCTGCTAAGTTACCCTTCTGAGGTTCCCTCGCAACACCCTCCTCCCACGGTTATTCTGCTCCCTCTGGAGTCTGCACTCTTCAGCTGACACCCTTCCTCCCAGCCACTCTTATCCCTGAAAGGGTTTTCTCTGCAGCCCAGACTCATACCTAACCTCCTGCTAAACGTTGGCTCCTGGATGTCCCCAGAGACATTCTAGACTCAGCTTGTCCAAAACAGGCCTTCCCTTGCCCTGCCTGACCTGACCACCTCATGTAGCCCCTGCTGTAGTGGTGGACAGGCAAACCGCCTTAGACTCGGCCCTCTTGGCCCCTTAGCCCGAGCCACAACCCAGTACTTTCCATGTCAACTGCAAACACGCCCGCCATCATCCCCACTGCCGGCGCCTCTTCCCTATCTGCCGCCATACGGCTTTCTCATCCACCTCCCAGAGCAAGGCAAATCCAACCACGTCAGCCCTCTGCTTAAGCCACCTGCTGCCAGCACGTAGGCCCTCAGTGAGCTCTCCTCCCTCACTAACCACATGGTCCCCCTGCTCTAGTAACACCTAACCCCTCACCATTCCTGGAACATGCCTGGCTCTGTGTGGCAGTCCTCCAGGCTGGAATGTCCTCTTGACCCAGCTCGATCCTCACCTCCCCGAAGAAACCCTTTCGGATCTCCCACCCCATCAGAGGGATGCCTTCTGGGGGCTCCTACAGCAGCCCCCTAGGCACCCACATGTAACTACCTCATTTTCTGTTCTCTGCGTGGCTGCCATCCGTTTATATGGCTGCCCTACCAGGCTATGAAAGTCTTTAGGCTGGGCACTGTGCCTCCATCTCTGCACTCCCATACCTGGCACACTGACAAGGGGTCTTCCGCCCACTACAGCAAGTATAGCTAAAAAAAGGCTGGGCTTCCAGATGACCCGATCTCACTCCCAGAAGAAGAAGTGCTCCCTGACAGGTGAGGGGACAGGTTTGAGGCTGCACGTCAGGCTGGACAGAATCTCCCTGGGCCTAGACTGCACCTGTGTTCACCTGGGAGCCTGGCACCAAGAGGGGCAGAGGCAGACACAGAGCTGCTCAGTCTAGCAATTGAAGAGACAGAAGACAGTGGGAAGGAGCCGTCTCAGACCCGTGCTGATGAGCAAGCCAGGCTCATGGCCGCAGGGGGAAAAACCATTCACTGCCGCGAGCTGAAGGCATAACCCAGAGCTCCGGCCTCTGCGTCCTCGCACCCTCAGCCCCCACCCGGGGCCCCAGCAATGCAGACCAGGCCCCCTCTGATCACTGGCATTTTTCAGCCTAGGAGCCAACCTTCTAGAACATTTTCCTGCTCCCTCACACTGGGTCACTCAGGAACATTAACATGTGCTTCTGTCTGTTCCCTTGTAGCTTCCCAGGCCCCCAGGAGAGGGCACAGAACATGGCCTTTACCTTCTGCCTCTACTGGATCTCCCAAGTAGTCTTACTTGGGAGAATCACTGTTCTTAGCTATTCATTTCCGGAAAACAGGCAAGAACCTAAGAGCCAAAGGCATCTCCTACAGATACAGGGTGGTCACCAAGAGAATGGCCCGGGGTCCACGCAAAGGCCAGTGAACGAAACTTAACAGAATCCAGATGTGGCCTTGGCAGACACATGGCAGCTCCAAATGCCTCAATGTGACTAGGCCTTCTTGATAGAATGTTCTTGGACACTAAGCAGGGCTATCGTGCTTTTATAAAAGGTTGAGTAAACCAGAAAAGGCAGGAGAAACAGAACCTCTCCACAGACTCTAGAGAAACAGGGCCAACCATATCAAGTAGGGAGAGCCATGACTCATAAGTGCTTTTCGGCAGCCCTGTCTTCCCCCATGAGCAAGGGGAAGAGGACATGGGCTTAATAGGAAATGGGGAAAGAGCAAATCCCGACCAAAAGATTCCATGCTGTGGCTCCTCCCGCCACCCCCTGGGCCCACCCTGCTGATGGGTTTCAGGTGAGTCAAGTCATTCAACCCCCCAGCCCCTGCATACACACAGTGTTCACACAAACTCACTCCTCTGCCCCCAGCCGGCAGAAAGCCTGTGACCCAGCGCCACCTGCTGACTTTCCAGGCCTATCGCAGGGTGGCCAATAGACTCTGGGTGAACACGCCTCAGCTGTGGAAGAAAAAATGAGGCAGCGCCCAGGCAAGGAACCAAGTCAGGCGACGCCTCAGGAAGGCTTCAGTGAAGGAGAATGACTAACACCACGGCTTCCACTGTCCTGAGCGACTCTCACCCACCAGTCTGGAATCAGGAAGACAGGTTACAACTGGGAGAGTCACCTAGAGCAGACCCGAGAAGGCCGCCCCGAAGGGCTGCCCCAAGTCCATTTTGGTACAGCTGCTTGGCCTTCCCTGTAGCCTCCCAGCACACAGATGCTGGAGAAGACGGGAAGAGGAGGGCTAGAGCTGGGGGAAATGGAGGCCATTTCAAATGAGAACATGCCTTGTGGCAGCTCCAGCCCACGACCCAGATGGAGCTCGCCCGTCCTGAGGACAGTGCAGCAAGCACAGGGCAAAGGGGCAGGTGTGGGTCTGGCCTGTCCTCCCTTCTTCTTGAGAACAAGCGACATGGACCAGCTGGGTTTCTGGGGTTTTGCTGTGTATCTTTTTTAAAACCAGCTATCTGAGGGGTTTGGGGTAAGCTGGAGGGCAGAGAGCGACCGAGTGAGGTAAGACAACTTAGGCAAAGGTAGTCTGTGATTAGATGACTCAACCTAAAAAAGAAGAAAAAGGAGCTGAGCAGAGAAGCACGGGCAGCTCCATCTGGGCTAATGGCAGCGATGGGATTCTACCCTGGAGGATAAGGAGAAAACAAAAGATGCCTGTGGATCAAGTTCAGGTCAGCAAAAATCCAGGGGACTCCCACACAAACACGGGCCTTCCTGCGCCTGGCTGCTATCCAGCACTTTGGGCCTAACCTTGACCGCCGTTGAAGCTGAATAAGGCAGAGAAGGCAGTGCAGGTCCTCTGAACACACAAACCCCAGCCCAGAGGGAGCTGCTGTCCCCAACACACTCCAAGACTCAAGAGGGCCTCTAGCTAGCTGTGTCCCCGAAGCACAAGGTTGGCAGGAAGGAACAAGAGCAACTGCCAGAGTCTTCCCCAAGCGGAAACCAGTGGCTCATCCAGCGTGGTCCCCTGGAGGTGGCCCCAATGCATCCATCTTCACAAACTGTCATAGCTCCTAAGACCTGAAAAGCTGGGCTTCTCATCCAAAAAGCCTGACAAGTTCGACCCAGAAACGCACCTAAAGCTGTTGCCATCATCCCAGGACAGCCCATTCAGTCACCAAAGGTTTCAGCAGCCCTTCACACATGCCAGGCCCTTGGCACTGAGCTGAACAGTCTAAAGGGCATGAGCCCAGGTTTTCCATGATGGGCAACCCTGCCAAAGTGCCACGCCTCAAGAGCTGCATGTGCAGGCTGCCCTGGGACCCAAGGACAGCACTATGGGTCACCCAGGGTCATGGTGTGAGCCCCTCAGAACAGGCTCCACAGGGAAGCCTCAGAGATTCACGAAGAGGACGTGCTGTCTAGGCCAGCAGCAGGAGGGGGTGTTCCGCACAGAGGCCCCCAAAATGCTCAGAGAATCAAGTGGGGGGAGAGCATGTGTTACGCGAGGCTCTCCCATGAGGCCCACATGACTGCTTCATGGCAGGGGGAGGTCGAAGCAGAGACTGTGGGTGAGCCACGTCCTGGAGGATCCATGTGACAGCAAGCCACTGGAAGCAGGGTACACAGGCC
>NW_022332332.1:0-3896 GCF_002776525.5 Piliocolobus tephrosceles | reverse complement strand
CTGAAATGTCTGTATGTTCAGAGTTGGAGAGATTGTGACATAGAGAACAGAATCTAAAACATCTCTTATCAACTTATTAATTTAGTATCATATAGATATAATTTTATGTATCCTGAATTAACTAAGGAAACCATCGTTTCCCCTTCAGAACTTGCTGAACTGTCTGAAAATGTTCATATTTCCTTTCTATGGAAAAAGTTTTCGAAAAACCACATTTTATTGACCACTTCTATCGTTTTCTCTGAAAATAATCAATATATAAAATGTATAATATACAAAAAGATATTTAAAAATGCCAAAAAAGCTAAACCAAACACTTAAATTGCCAACTGGGTTAAAAATACAACATTTCCAGTATAGTTTAAACTACTCCTGTGTATTTCTCTCCTATCATATATATATATACAGGCATATATATATATATTTGTGTGTGTGTATATATACATATATATATGTATTTGACAGAAATTTTATCTGGACAGAAAGAAAATACATATGTATACACATGTGTGTGTGTATATATATGTGTGTGTATATATATTTATATACATTGATACATGAAAATAATAATCAAATTCAGGACAGAATTTTTATCTGGACAGAAAGAAAATATATATACAGAAAGAATAAAATTGCAAGTATAAACAAGAGTAATCAACCAAACTGTGGAAAGAATATCAGAGCTCAAAGTTGGTTCTCCATCAAACAAAAATAAAGAAAAAATAATAAAGAATGAACAAAATCTCCAAAAGATATGGAATCATGTAAAGAAATGAAATCTATGACTCACTGATATTCCCAAAAGGGAAAGAAACCAAGCAAATTGAAGAACATATTTAAGGAAACTATTCACGAAAATTTCCCCTACCTTGCTACACAGGCCAACATTCAAATTCAGGGAATGCAGGGAACCTCTTTGAGATGCTGTACAAGATGGCCATTCCTAAGATACGTAGTCATCAGATTCTCCAATATCAAAATGAAAGAAAAAGACAGAGGAGGGGCAGATCACCTATAAAGAGCACCCCATTCATCAGGCTAACAAACAGCAGATCATTCAGCAGAAACCGTACATGCCAGAAGAGACTGGGAGCCTATATTCAGTATTCTTCCAACAAGAACCTCATATTCAATCAAACTGAGCCCAACAAGCCACAGAAATATAAGATCCTTTTAGACGAGTAAATGCTAAGGGAATACAAGGACCTACTACACCTTTAAGACCTGCCTTACAAGAGGTCCTGAAGGGTATGATAAATATGGAAAAGAAAGACCATTAACAGCTGCCACAAAAAAACACACGTAAGTACATGGACCACTGATACCATAAAGCAAGCACATAATCACATATGTATAATAACCAGCTAATAACACTACGACAGAATAAAATCCACACATATCAACATCAACCTTGTATGTAAGTGGGTGAAACACACACTTAAAAGGCAGAGTGGCAAGTTGGATAAAGAAACAGGACCCAACTCTATGCTGTCTTCAAGATATCCATCTCACAGTCAATGACACTCATAGATCAAATAAAATGATGGAGAAAAATCTACCAAGAAAATGGAAAAAAAAACCCCACATATTGCTATTCAAATTTCAGAAAAATAAAACAGACTTTAAAACAACAAAGATAAAGAAAAAGACAAAGAAGGGCATTACACATTAGTAAAGAGGTCAATTCAACAAGAAAACCTAAATATCCTAAATATGTATTCACCCAGAAAAAGAGCACCTAGATTTATAAAATCAAGTTCGTAGGGATCATTGAAGAAATGCGGCTAGCCACACAGTAACAATGAGAAACTTCAACATCCCGCTGACAGTATTAGATCATTAAGGCAGAAAACTAACAAAAATATTAGGGACCGGAACATTGACACTTGACCAAATGGATCTAACAGACGTCTACAGAACTCTTCACCCCAAAACAGCAGTCAGTCTTCTCATCTGCACATGGCATATACTCTAAAATCAGCCACACAATCGACCATAAAATAATCCTCAGCAAATTCACAGAAACTGAAATTATATCAACCACACTCATAGACCGCAGTGTAATACAAGTAGAAATTAATACTAACAAAAATCACTCAAAACCATACAATTACATGAAAATTAAACAACCTTCTTACCGAACCACTTGGGTAAGCAATGAAATTGAGAGAGAAATCAAAAAATCCTTTGAAGCTAAGGAGAACGAGGATATAAAATATGAGAATTTCTGGGACACAGCAAAAACATTGATAAGAAGAAAGTTTACAGTGTAAAACACTCACATCAAAAAGTTAAACATCTCAAATTAAAAATCCATTATCACAACTAGGGGAACTAGAGAAATAAAAGTAAACCAACCCCAAAGCTAGCAGAAAATAAGAAATAATGCAAAACAGTTGGACAGAATAAAATTGGGAGGTGAAAAACCATACAAAAGATTAACACACTTATTAATTGGTTATTTGAAAGAATAAATAAGATGGATAGACTTCTAGTTAGACTAAAAAAACCAAAAGACATACATGCAATAATAAATGACAAAAGGAACTTTACAACTGATCCCACAGAAATATGAAAAACCCTCAGACACTATTAGAAAAAAACTGTATGCCCACGAACTGGAAAACCTAGAGGAAATGAACAAATTCCTGGAAATACACAGTCTCCCAAAATTGAGCCAGGAAAAAATTAAATCCCTGAAGAGAAAAATAATGAGTTCCAAAAGTGAATTAGTAGTAAAAAACCTACCAACCAGACAAAAGACCAGGACCAGATGGATTCACACACACATTCTTCCAAATGTATAAGGAAGAGCTGATATCATTCCTACTGAAACTGTTCCAAATAATTCAGGAGGAGGTACTTCTCCCTCACTCACTCTATGTGCCCAGCATCATTCTGATACCAAAACCTGGCAGAGACACAGCAAAAAAAAAAAAAAAAAAAAACCTTAAAACTTCTGGCAATATACTTGATGAACGTAGACACAAATATCCTAAACAAAATACTTGCAAGCCAAATAACAGCACCACATCAAAAAGCTAATCCTCCACTATAATGTAGGCTTTATCCCTGGGATGAAAGGATGGTTCAACATATGAAAATTAATAAATGTGATTCATCACATAAAAATAATTTTAAAACACTATATGATCCTCTCAATAAATGCAGAAATGACTTTTGATGTAATCCAACATCCCTTCAATTAAAATCCTTCAACAAACCAGGTTTTTAAAGAACATACCTCAAAGTAACAACAGTCATCTATGACCAACACACAGGCAACATCATACTGAACATGAAGTTAGAAGCATCGAGTACCAGAATAAGAGAAGGATGCCCAATCCCACCACTCCTATATAGCGTAGTAATGGAAATCCCAGCCAGAGAAATCAGGCCATAGGAAGATATACAAGGCATCCAAATAGAAAGAGATTAAGTCAAACTATCTCTGTATATAGATTATATCATTCTGTACCTAGAAAACACCATAGTCACTGCCTAAAACCTCCTAAATCTGATAAACAACTTCAGCAAAGTATAAGGATACAAAATCACTGTATAAAATTCGGTAGCATTTATATACGCCAATAACATCCAAGATGAGAGCCAAATCCAGAATGCAATCTCATTCACAATAGCCACAGAAAGAATAAATTACCTAGGAATCTAGCTAACCAGGGAGGTGAAAGATCTCTACAATGAAAATTACCAAACACTGAAATAAATCAGACATGACACAAACAAATGGGAAAATATTACATACTTGTGGATAGGAAGAATCCGTTTTTTGGAAATGGTCATACTGCCAAAAGCAATTTAGAGATTGAATGCTATCCTATCAAACTACCAATGGCATTTTTCACAGAACTAAAAAACAAAACGAAACCCTACTT
>NW_022332331.1:0-2228 GCF_002776525.5 Piliocolobus tephrosceles | reverse complement strand
AGTAACCTAAATAAAAATAACGTGAACATAAAAGAAATAAATACGTTATATAACATTTTTAATAATAATTATCAAACATATAGCTCTGATAATGATTATATTCCAAATATAAAAAACAAACAAAATAATGAAGCAAGTAATAAAAATTTATTATTAAATAATAAGAAAAATAATAATTTAGTATATATTAGTTCAAGTAGTAACAAGAACAGTAACATTGGAGTAACGGTAAATGATAATAGTAGTAGCATATATCTTAAACATAGCAAATATGTTGATAAATGGAATGACGAGTGGTTGGATATTAGAACGATGAATCGAGAAAGTTATATCGATATGCAATACAACACAAATAAAACAACGTTGCAGAAAATAGATGAACAAGCAAGTTTTGCATTTGGTAATAGAAGCAGTAGTTGTGATAGTAATAAACATAATAACGGCGCTTGTAATATGAATAACTATAATAACGGCGCTTGTAATATGAATAACTATAATAACAGCTATTGTGATAGTAAAAACTTTAACAACAGCAGTTGTAATATGAATAACTATAATAACAGTTATTGTGATAGTAAAAACTTTAACAACAACAGTTGTAATAGTAACAACTTTAACAACAGTTACAATTGCAATACAACTTTCAATTCGATCAATTACAATAATGCTTCAAAAAAAGATAACAGTAGTTATTTTTTTAATTCGGTTAATAAGATAGAAAATGAAAACACAAGTTTTTTGAATGTGTTAGATATTGATTTAAATTTTAATAACAATAGAAATGGATTAAATTATGATAACTTTCAGGACGATTGCAAAAATGTAAGTAATGGCAATTTAATTTTTAATAATAAAAAAAAAAATGACAATTTTCAGGACGCTTGCAAAAATGTAAGTAATGACAATATAATTTTTAGTAATAAGAAAAAAGACTATAAACTACAAAAAGAAACAAATTTAGTTCATATTTTCACAAATAATAATTTTAAAAACGATTTCAATAATAAATTAATTAAAAAAATGGAAATAAAACCGATACATACAAAGCTGACAAAACAGAGCAACAAACTGGATAAAACAAATGGAGAAGATGTAATAGGTACACAAAATACGTGTGTTAACTTTAATTCATATGATTATTTCGACAGTATATATGACGAAACGTGTGCCAACAATATTAGTAATAGTAGTATTAGTAATAGTAGTATTAGTAATAATAATTTGATGATAGGTAATAAATTAAAAAACGACAAAATATTACTAGACTTGTTTTCGTCGGATAGTCATTTTAATGTTAATGTGACAACTTATAATAAAAAAGAAATCAAAAAGGAATGTATAGAGGGGGTGTGTCCAGAGGAATTCCCAAAACAATACCACACCGAAACAAAAAACTTTTCAATCGACTGTGAAAGTGACAACTCATTCTTAGCCATCGTTAAACAAATAGATAACGTTAGTAAACAAATAATACAAACGGATATTATAGATGACGAATTTGTTTATAAGAAAGACGCGTGTGTTTATAAGAAAAGTGATCGTAGATATAACAGTCTAGATAACATATACTTTGACCACCTAAACGAAATAAATTATGAAAAAAAGGCATTATATGGACAAAACTATAATAACTTGTGGAGTGGATGCTTATCCACCAATATTATAAATGAATATAATAATGTAAGCTTTAGTGATTATAATAACATGGAACTTGATAATAGTAATAGCATATCATATGGAAGTAATATAAACACAACACATAGTAACAATAGTCATATAGCACATCTACAAAATTCTAACTTGGTTGCTTATCCGCATGACATTGCATTTGAATTTTATGAAAAAATATATAACATTCTAGTGAATAAAAACTATTTGGAAATATTTTTGATTTTAAAACAACTTGAACAGGAAAAATATAAAAATATAAGTCTCTCAAATTTTCATAATTATTTAAAGAAAGTAAAAAAGATTACAAACAGAGGTAACAAAGAAATGTACGATTATAATGATTATATACATACATGTATAGAAGATATCTTCAAAATGGATATATTTTTTTATTTATTAGTTAACATATATATAGATAACATGAACAAATGCATTAGCAAAAAAAATATACTAATAAATAATATAAGTAATACAAATAATTTTATAAACGACTGCTATAAAAAACATGAGAAAGTGTTAACGCAAGACGTATCCTACCAAAATATTAGCTATGGTCT
>NW_022332329.1:0-9260 GCF_002776525.5 Piliocolobus tephrosceles | reverse complement strand
CCTCCCACCCTCCTCAACTTCCTGCCTCCTAAATTGCCTCAGTCCAGTGTCTAGTCCTTGCCTTCCCTCACAATCTACCTCCAGACACTTGACAATACCTGTGGGTGTTGGATCCAGCCTGGGGCCCACTGGGCTGACTGGAGGTGGGAGTCCCCCTGTCATCATCACTGGGCCCAAGGGAGAGTGAATCTGGAAGTCTGTCCCCGACAGGCAGAGACACAGAAATCCTGGAGCCCCGGCGAGATGGGGGCTGGGAGACCATCGTGGCCTGTGGAGAGTCACAGGACTGAGTGTTGCATCCACTTTTTGGCTAAGTTATTTGGCCATATAGTGTGTCTCCCCCACAGGTGCATGAATGTGGGTCTTGCCCTCCAACAGCAGTGGTAAATATCAAATAAATAAACAAGTAAATAAATAAATAAATATTTGCGATAGGGTCTTGTTCTGTCACCAGGCGGGAGTGCAGTGGCACGTCACAGCTCACTGTGGCCTCAACCTTCCAGGTTCAAGCAATCCTCCCGCCTCAGCCTCCCAAATAGCTGGGACTATAGGCTTGCACCACCACTCTTAGCTAATTTTTATTTTTTTTGTAGAGAGGCAGTTTCATTATGTTGCCAGAGCTGGTCTTGAACCTTAGGGTTCAAGCAGTTCTCCCACCTTGGCCTCCCAAAGTGCTGGGATTATAGGCATGAGCCACCCTTCCCAGCCTCAAATAAATATTTTTCTACTGCAGAGGGGGCTTCTCTGGGGAGGAGGGGGGGGGCTTCCTCCCAGAAGCAGTGTCAAAATCACTCAGGGGATTGAGGAAGTATTTTACAATCAAATTCCTGGGAGAGTGAAAACTTGTCCTCACTTTGTTAGTTTCCAAGTCCTTCTCATCTTCCTCCTCCACTCCCTCCTGCCCCTCTTCTTCCTCCTCCTCACAGGTGAGGGCCTGCCGCATCTCAGGACCCAAGTCCTGCAGGCTCCGCAGACCAGCCTGTGGAGGTGGTGAAATAGGTAAGCAGGCAGCTCAGGGTCTGAACCTTTCCTCTCTGTTTCCCATGCAGGCGAGTAGGGTGGGGGAAGGAGTCCTTCAGCCACCCTGGCCCTCTGTGAGGCCTGGGGCCTCAGTTTCCTCATCTGTGGCATGGGTTTCACAAGATCAAAATGGGGGTCAGCGTCAGCCACAGCACTGCCACACATGCCCGTCCACACCAGGCCCTGTCCCGAAGACCTGAAGGGCGGAGGAGGTGCTAGGGGCGGCCTCGTTGCCTAGTAGCCCTTTTTCTTTCCTCCTCCTGAATTTGCGGAAATAGTCCTGGATCAGAAATGTGGCGTAGAATTTGCCCACGGTGACCTCCTCCTCTAGGGGCAAGGGAAAGAAGGCACGATCACACGGGGGCCCTCTGACCCAGCCCGCCTCCCCGCTCTCTACCCACCAGCATGGACTTCCCTTTGCCCTCTGCCCAGCGCTGGTTTTGTGGTGGAGAGCGATCATCTGCCATTCAGGGGCTGGCGCGGGGAACTGGGGCGGGGATAGCTTACCGTCTGGTGGGGGGATGACCTCATCTAGCAGCTTCTGCTTCATCCGCTTCCAGATCTTTTTGATGACAATCCGCAGCTCCTGGTTGGCTTGCTCCAGGTTCCCTGCGTTGGAGGAGGATGTGGGGCATGAGCCAATAGGAAGAACCTCCACAGCTGCCCCCTCACTGTTGGAGGGGTGACTTCACAAGCTGCTACCGCAGATGCACACCGCCCCCATTGGACATGGGGGGTGGGGAAACAGGCCCGGAGAATCCGGTCACCCATTTTGAGGTTCAGAGCTAGGAGTGGGGCCCATGATTCAGTGAATTTGCTCCTTGCACCCTCCCCAGGAACGATCCCACTCCTGCCTCTCCCCTACACCTTCTGTCTTGATCTTCAGGGATGTCCGGACCAGGGCAAAGAGTGTGGCGTTGAATGTCACCGTCCCATCTGAGTTGAGGGGCATGTTCATTGCCACAAGTCTCTGTGAACACCAGAGACATGAAACCCACTCTGGGAAAATGCTGGGTGTGCAGGAATGAATGTCAAGGGGCAGAAACCTCTGAGGATGTGATCAAACACCCCTCCCCACGCAAGGCACATCCCTTCCCACCCTTGCCATGTGATAGCTCTCTCAGGGGCCCAGGGGTGGGCAGGTGCACAGACCTTGCAGGCTACTCGGTGTGGGCACAGCTTCCCGAATCCCAGAGGGGGCTGGATACGTCTCAGCAGGGCAACCACATCCAAGTGTTTGATGTGGCCCCTGGAGGAGGTGGGGAGGTACCAGTGGATTGGCGATAACCCCTCTAGCCCTTTCTCAAGGCCCCACCAGCTCATCACTACCTCCCCCCACCAGTACCCCAGAGCTTGCCAGAGAAGAACTGGAGGGCAGTCAGAGAGGGCAGAGGATGAGGCAGTGGAAACCTTGGGGCATCTATTGACTGGGTAATGGGATGCAGAGGTTGGAGGTGTTGGGCCTAGGGGACTATGTAGGGCGGTGCATTGTCCTCTGGATTCTAGGTAAGGGGGTAGAGGGCATACTTGGCCCCAGGGTCATATTCAGACCAGATCCTCTTGAATTCATCAAGGTGATGGGGGCCCAGGATGGACCAATCTCTGGTGAGATAATCAAAGTTGTCCATGATCACAGCCACAAAGAGATTTATGATCTGTGGGCCATTGAGCAGGGGAGCGGTTAGGTGAAGGGCAGAACAGTGTCATGGAACGATGGTGGTAGGCTGGGGTGGGCTTATATGGTCACGAGTCTCTGGGTTGGTCTTGTCATCAGACCAGCCCTCTCACCCACTCTGAAGATCTGGGCTGCCCACGTCACATCCCTGAGCCCCTCAGGGCCAGCCCCCATGACGGTGGTGGTTGTTGTTAGGAAATGGTTCTCACCAGGAAGGCACAGAGCATGAAGAAGCTGATGAAATAGGCGATGGCAAAATTGCTACCACAGGTAAACTCTTCACCAGGGCCGAAGTCAGACTCAGGATCACACCGATTTCCGGGAAGGCTGGCAAGCATTATCTCCTGCCATGCCTCACCAGTGGCACACCTGGTGGGGGTCACACAGGGGTAGCATCCTGAAGGGAAGGCTATGAAGTCATGGCAAATGGAGTTGGGAGAGGACTGGGGAATGAGGAGATGACCTACTTCTCACCAGGGGCTACATCTGGCACAGATAACATTTCAATATTTTAACAGCCAGTGTGGCCATGTTGATGACAGTCGTGTTTGCATCTTACAGATGAGGCACTGAGACCTGAGAAGGGGATGTGTCTTACAGACAGAAAGAAAATGGCTGAGGCTAGAATACTCTAACAGACTCCTCACATCATAGCCAGGAAACATCTCGGGCTGTATGGAGCCCCATGCTGCCGTGTTATTCCCATAGCTCAAGCAGTCTGAGGCTCAGAGAGGGTGTGTGGGCACCCACGGGCATGAGGTGGCAGGGGAGTGAGTAGATGTCACCTGAACAGAAGCAGCACAGCCTGCGGAAAGGTCTGGAAGTTGTTGTTTCGGTTTATCTGTGTGCCATCCTGAAGAGCCACCTTGCCGAACATCTGTGGACACACCAAGGCTGTGTCAGTGGGGTGAACCCATGCCCCACCCATTTCACACCTCCTAATACCTAAAGGAGCCTCATAACCCTGACAAACAGGGCATCACTGCTGATCTCATTTCACAGATGTGTAGATTGACCCAGGGCTGTCCAGCTTGTCTGTCTACCCGCCACCCCTACTTTGGGGCTATTCCTACCCCATCCCCTGCCAGCAGAGGAGTGCCTAAGGGATGCTTCCTAGGGTCCCCACTTGCCTGCATGCCAATGACGGCATAGATGAAGAATATCATTGCGATGAGAAGAGCCACATATGGCAAGGCCTATAGGGATGGGGGGGCGGGGCAGAGAATAAATGCACAGGCTCAGGCAGAGAACTATAAGCCCCAGAATGCACTGCTTTCCCTGGCCTGGGCCTACTGGGAGATGCAGTCCATCTCCAAACTGCCCAGGACTGTGGTGTCTCTCTTTTTTTTTGATACGGAGTCTTGCTCTGTCACCCAGGCTGGAGTGCAGTGGTGCAATCTCAGCTCACTGCAAGCTCCGCCTCCTGGGTTTATGCCATTCTCCTGCCTCAGCCTCCCAAGTAGCTGGGACTACAGGCGCCTGCTACCTCGCCCGGCTAGTTTTTTGTATTTTTAGTACAGACGGGGTTTCACGGTGTTAGCCAGGCTGGTCTCGATCTCCTGACCTCGTGATCTGCCAACTGCGGTGTCTCTCAAATGTGAACATAGTGTTAAGTAGATAGAGTAAGGTCAGTGAGGCCAGAGGTGTGTTGGAAATTGAGAGCCCAGAAAAGAGAGAAAATTGGAATGATAATTTGGAAATGGGTATGGCATGCTGGGAGATGTAGTTCTGAGGGTTGTAAAGGGGCAGGCTGAGAAGTGTGAAATGGGGGAGAAGTATGGTCAAAGGGATGGGGTGGGGAATTACCTGGAAGGACTTGATGAATGTCCAGAGCAATGTGCGGATCCCTTCACCTTTACTGAGAAGCTTGACCAGCCGCATGACTCGGAAGAGGCGAAAGAAGGTGATGGAAATGCGGGAGCTGTCCTCAGAGCTCTAGGGTGAGGGGTGCAGTAGGGATGCTCAGTTTGCATTTACTCCAGCTATCTCCCTATCTCATTCTTTGGCCCTCCCAGTACCCAAATCACTCAGGCCCCAGGGTAATCCGGAGGGATGGAGGGGCAGAGGGACATGGGAAAAGAAGCAGAGAGTCCTTGTTATGAGGGTGGGCTACCTCACCAAGGTGTCCACCATTCTGGAGGGAGATATGACCAAGAAAAAGGTGATAGGGGAGATGATGACATCATAGGCCCAAATGAACAAGGCAAGAAATGATGGAGCAGATATAGGGGGTGATGGTGGGGTCATTATACAGGAGACAATGGGAAAGTTTATATGGTAGTGGATTAGGATGGTTGTGGAAAAAGTTGGTAATGGGAGTGGAAGGGAGAGGAGAGAGTAAAGGAGGTGATGGATCAGAGACATTGGAGCCAATAAAGGAAATGATGGATCCAGTGGTGTCATAGAGATGATGGAGATGAGAGAACCGATGGAGGAGCCAATGGAGAAGCCAGTGATGGAGATAGGGAACCAGCAGCATTGTCAGTTGAGGCGACAGAACCATGTAGTACCCAATGGAGGTGATGGAGCCAATGATATAGTCAGTGGTGATGACAGAGCCATGAAAGAGCCAGTGTCAGAGACGATGAAGTTGGTGGAGAAATGAAGCCAATGAAGTCATCAGAAAAGATGGAGCCAAAGCAGGAGTCAGTGGACATGACGGAGCCATTGGATGGGGAATGTAGAGGCAATGAAAGAGATAACAGAAATAACAGGAGACGCGTTTCAGGAGATGGTGGAGCCAGTAGATAGGTTACAAAATGGAATGAGGAAGCCGGTAGAGGGGAACTTTGGCTGAACCCAACAGGGACTCAGAAGAGATAGAGCTAGAATGAGAAGCACTGAGTCTCCAGGAGTAGGGAGGATATGCGTGGGAGCCACCTACCCACACGAAAGGGAGCCCCAGGATAGAGGTGAGGGAAGGTGTGTAGGGTGAGAGTGGATTAGTGGAAAGGCCAGTTCTCACATTGACTTCAGTGACGGCAATATCCACTACGCTGCCCACCACGAT
This sequence comes from Piliocolobus tephrosceles, assembly GCF_002776525.5. Taxonomy (NCBI): domain Eukaryota; kingdom Metazoa; phylum Chordata; class Mammalia; order Primates; family Cercopithecidae; genus Piliocolobus; species Piliocolobus tephrosceles. Next base: position 3,555 of record NW_022332329.1, on the reverse strand, counting down.
AAGAGCATCGAACGTGTTCCAGGCGTCAGTAAAGTAATGCTGCAGGCAGGAGAAAAGTATTGCCCTGTCTTCTCAAAGCTTGCAAGCCAGGGTAGGGGGCCAATAGTAGTAGGGGGTGCTGGAGGCAGGCAGGGCTTGGCTTGGATCACATGATGGGCCTGCACCTGAATCCTTCTCACTCCCTAGACTCACTCCCTGGTTGCTGCCCACATCCCCAACCCCAGAGCTCTGCAGTACACTCCACTCCCAAGGAACTCATCCACTGGTGTGTGGGGCTAGAGCGGGGGGCCACCTTGGGCTTGAAGGCGATGATTTTGAGCACCATCTCAATAGTGAAGAGACCAGTGAAGACCATGTTGAGGATGTCCATGGCATAGTTGAAGGGAGCAGTCTGCTCATAGTGCTGCAGGAGAAAATCAGGTTGAGATGGAACCTGAGGCAGAGACCCCCCACACCCAACCAAATATTCCCTGGCCTGGGCTGAGGTGAGTCTGGGGACATGATTGCACTGTGGATTGGTCAAACCCCTTGCACTGTCTGCCTCCCATTGTGGATACTGGAAAGTTTAGTTTTTGATTCCTAGCTTTTCTTGTAGCTAGGCAAGGCCAGGTTGACTAATGAGACATAAACATAAATCTGCTGTTGGTTAGCAGCTTCTGTAAACAATATTTTGCTTTCCAATGAAAGGATCAAATAAGGAGAGTCCCCAGGTACAACTCTCCCTGCCTTGAGTGTGGTTTTGATGCCTGGAACTGTGACCATGAAACAACAATCATGAGAATGAATGCCAACTTGCTAAGAATGGTAAAGCAGAAAGATAGACAGAACATGGGTCCCGGATGAACAATGAACAAACAGCCTACCTACCTCTGCACTTCTCAATACCTGAGATAATTACCACAATTCATTGACTCCAGGATGCATATCTTTTTACATTTTAGAATATCTGAAATTGGGGCGCATTTTATAATAAATGGCAACTTACAATGGCCACTGGCTACCTTTTTTTTCACGTTCTTACATCTCTGAAATCAGGATGCAACTTACAAGTACTGGCCATAGACTTGAAGAAATATGGCAAATGTCTTTATAGCTTAAGTCACTGTTAGTTAGCAGGGGGTTTGTTACTTGCAGCCTTAAGTGTTCCTAATGGTTCCCAAGGATCGTGTGGAGCTAATAGGGTCAGGAGTCTGGCGGGGGTCAGGCAGGGATCTCAGACCTGCATGGCTAGGGCAACTGTGTTGAGCAGGATGAGCAGGAACATCAGGTACTCGAAGGCAGCAGAGTTCACAGTGGCCCATACACGATACTGATGCGGGTTCTTGGGGATGTAACGACGGAGTGGCTGGGCCTTGAGGGCATATTCCACACACTGACGCTGCATACCAGGGCAGGGCATGAGTGAGCAGTGGGGTCCTGAGGCAAGGAGGGAAGGGTTGGTGACCATCCACAGGGGGCCAGGGGTCAGAGGTCACCTGGTTCTTGTCCAGCTCACAGTTTTGATACTCCTGCTCGCCCTGGGCACGGAAGGTGATGATGACGAAGCCCACGAAGATGTTCATCATGAAGAACGCAATGATGATGATGTAGACAATGAAGAACACTGAGATTTCCACACGATAATTATAGATGGGGCCGTGGTCCTCTGCATATGCATCGATGGCCTTGTATAGCAGTCTGTCGGAGCCAGAAGCGGGTAGAGGTAGGGGCAGGTGAGGGGATATCCCAGCCCCTTCAGACCTACCCCCAGTCCACTTATCAGAGACACCCCAGAGTTTCCTGCCCGGCACCCCAAAGACCCCTGAATCTCCTGACCTAACCACCTGGGACCTCCATACATACTCTAAGAGACCACTGCCAGACCCTCAAAGAGTCCAAATCCTCTGTCCCATGCCCTCAGAAACCCTTATACAGTCCTCCAGAGAATCTCCATTCAGACCCTCAAAGACCCAGAAATCCCCTAAGTTTCCACAGACCTTCATATCCCCTTCTCCAACCATCTGGAGACCCCTCATGCACCTCCCCAGAACTTCCACAAAAGCCCCCAATGATCTGTAAATTTATCCCTGTCTATCAACTTGAATCCCCACTCCATCTTCCCACAGAGCCCCACAATGAGTACCCCAAAGACCTGCACAGCTTTCTAGAAATCCCTGAATTCCTGCTTCATTTCTTCAGAGACCAATCCCAGTCCCCTCAGACCTCCACTCTGTCCCCCCAAACCATCTCCAATCCTTTCTAGGCTTCTATCTAGCTACCTAGTCCCTTAGAGACCCCTGTCGAATTCCTGGAGATCCCTCACTCAAGTCCCCAAAGAACTCCCACCCAGCTTCTGGGAACCCCACCTCTACAGTCCTCCGATACACTCACCACTTTCTAGAAAAACCCTATCCAGTCTCAAGAGACCTTTGTCACATCCCCAAGGTACACTCCCACCCATTCCCAGGAGATCCCAACCCAATCCTGCAGAGACCCCTGCCTTATCCCCTGATAACCCCAGGGCCCTGTCCCTCACGCAGGCCAGCCTTCAAAGGTGGAGACAGTGAACAGGGCCATCATGGCTGAAAGGACGTTGTCAAAGTTGAAATCACTGTTGACCCAGAGCCGCTCCCGGACCAGGGGCCGTGACACATCTCCATCTGGGTACACCAGGAAGGAGCCCCTATGGATGTTGCAAACAGGTTAGATGGGTGAGGAGGGGAGAGGAACTGGGGAAAGGGTCTGGGGTCTCCAGCATGGAGGCAGCAGGACATAGTGGTGGAGCAATATGGTCTGGGCTCAAATCCTGTCCCTCTATGTCCTGGCTGGGTGATCTTGCACATTTACCCTTTCTGTGCTTCCATTTCCCCACTCTAAGAAATAAGGATAATAACAGAATTGATTTCCTGGCTTGTCACAAGGATTAATAAATGTCACAAGTCAAGACATGAGACTAGTGTCTGGCACATAGTTGGCATCATTTCATCATCACCATTATTCTCATCATCGCCTGCCAGGAAAAAGTGAAACGAATAATAGCCAACGTTTATTAGCACTAACTATATGCCAGGCACTGAGCTAGATTTTCTTTTCTTTTTCTTTTTCTTTTGTTTTTTGAGACAGAGTCTCAAAAAAGACTCCACCCAGACTGGAGTGCAGTGGCATGATCTCGGCTCACTGCAACCTCCGTCTCCCAGGTTCAAGCGATTCTCCTTCCCCATCTTCCCGAGTAGCTGGGATTACAGGTGCACAACATCAAGCCCAGCTAATTTTTGTATTTTTAGTAGAGATAGGGTTTCACCACATTGGCTAGGCTGGTGTCAAACTCCCAATCTCAGGTGATCTGCCTGCCTCAGCTTCCCAAAGTGCTGGGATTACAGGCGTGAGCCACAGCGCCCAGCCCAAGCTAGGTTTTCTGTGTAGCAACTTTACATTGTACAAAGTACATTTTCCATGTAGTAGCTCATTTACTCTTCACAAGAGCCTTGTGAGATAGCCCCGTTTTTCAGTTGAGTGAAATGGGACTGAGTAAGTTTAAGAAATGTAACTAAGTCTCATGAAGTGGATTTGAACCAG
>NW_022332324.1:0-1539 GCF_002776525.5 Piliocolobus tephrosceles | reverse complement strand
CGTTATACATACATACATACATACATACATGCATGCACATATACATAAACGTGACTAGGTTATTTTGCTTCTTTAACTTATATCTACGTCTGTGATTTTCGAGGATACTTAGAAAATTTAACTTGATTGTTTTGTTCTTTTATTTTTTTTAAGATAAATAAGTTTTGATTTGAATTAGTATTATTATTATTATTATTATTATTATTATTATTATTGTTTGTTATTTTTATTTTTGCTGTTGGTACTTTTTGTTCAGGTGTTGTAGTATTATAATTGTTAGTCCGAATGTTTGTTGTGTCGTTATTTAAGTTCTTCTTTTTGTTGATACTGCTATTATTGTTGTCGCAGTTGTTTGTATTAAGCCTGTCATCACTATTTCTTTTGTTGTAGCAACTATTGCTACTATATCTATTACCATAACTGCTATTATCATTACTATTATCGTTCCTCGTACTACTGTACATACTGTTAGTTGACAAGTTTAAATTTGTTTTATTCGTATACGTATTTAATCTTTTTACAAGAAAAGTGTTTTTTTTTTGAGAGCTCTGATTATCTATTCCATTAGGGGTATCGTTTAGTAAGTTAACTATATTTACCTTAGATTGATTGTTAAATGTATAATCATTTTTGTTTATTACTAAATTAGGTGATTCTTTTTCTTTTTCTTTTTCTGAATATGTCATGCTAAAGTCTCCACCGTCAACATTGTTACTGCTACATTCGCTGGTGCTATTATGAAATAACTTTTTACTTTTATTATCGTTTTTTTCATCCTGACCTTTATTATAACTATCCTTTTCATTTTGTTCTTTGTCATTAATTATAAAATTAAAATCATCATTTATTTTTTTATCAAACAAGTACTCAAAGTTTATGTTATTAGAATAAGAAATATCTTTTATATCATTTAGTACGTTTTGTTTTATTTTTATATATATATTATTATTACATAAGTACGAATCTTTATATGGGCTATTTTCATTACCATTTAGAAATACTTTATTGTTAGAAGTTTCGCCCTCCTTTTTGTCCTCCTTTTTGTCCTCCTTTTTGTTCTCCTTTTTGTCCTCCTTTTTGTCCTCCTTTTTGTCCTCCTTTTTGTCATCCTTTTTGTCCTCCTCTTTGCCCTCCATTTCGCCCTCCGTTTCGCTTGTGTATGTGTCAACTAGTTTGTTTGGATTGTTTAACTCTTCAGTTTGCGTTTGTCCAAAAAGTGCCTGTTCATCCCCATCCCCATGCCCGTCACCATAATCGTTAAGTGATTCAATATAAGTACGTATTTTGTGCACTTCTTCATTTATATCTTTTATATCCAACGCTTCATCACCCCAAGGGTTAGTATAAATAGACATGATTCTATTTTCATTAAAATCTTTAAAATGCATATTTACATATTCATTTTGCATATTTATATTTTGTATAATTTCGTTTATATGTACATTAAACTTGTCCATATTATTTAATATTGATTCGTTGTATATTTTTATATTGTTATTATATTTTATACGGTATGTATCATTTTTTTTTTCTGTCTCT
>NW_022332323.1:0-2558 GCF_002776525.5 Piliocolobus tephrosceles | reverse complement strand
CTTGAGGTCCACTCCAGACCCTGTTTGCCTGGGTATCAGCAGCAGAGTTTGCAGAAGTTAGAATATTGCTGAACAGCGAGTGCAACTGTCTGATTCTTGCTTTGGAAGCTTCCTCTCAGGGGTGTACCCCATCCTGTGAGGTGTGGGGTGTCAGACTGCCCCTAGTGGGGGATGTCTCCCAGTTAGGCTACTCAGGGGTCAGGGACCCACTTGAGGAGGCAGACTGCCCCTTCTCAGATCTAAACCTCCGTGTTGGGAGATCCACTGCTCTCTTCAAAGCTGTCAGACAGAGTCGTTCGCGTCTGGACAGGCCTCTGCTGCTTTAACTGAGCCCTGTCCCCAGAGTCGGAGTCTACAGAGACAGGCAGGTTTCCTTGAGCTGCTGTGGGCTCCACCCAGTTCGAACTTCCCAGAAGCTTTATTTACCTACTTAAGCCTCAGCGATGGCGGGCACCCCTCCTCCAGCCTCGGTGCTGCCTTGAGGTTATATTGCCACTGTCTGCTGTGTTAGCAAGGATGGAGGCTCCGTGGGCGTGGGACCCTCCCGGCCAGGTGTGGCATATATTCTCCGGTGTGCCAGTGTTACAGCGCAGTATTGGGGTGGGAGTTACCCGATTTTCCAGGTGTTGTGTGTCTCACTTCCCCTGGCTAGGAAAAGGGACTCCCTTCCCCCTCGCGCTTCCCAGGTGAGGCGATGCCTCACCCTGCTTCAGGTCTTGCTGGTCGAGCTGCAGCAGCTGACCAGCACCGATTGTCCGGCACTCCCGAATGAGATGACCCCAGTACCTCAGTTGAAAATGCAGAAATCACCGTTCTTCTGTGTCGCTCGCGCTGGGAGATGAAGACTGAAGCTCTTCCTATTTGGCCATCTTGCTCCGCCCCCCTCAAAAAGAAGCTTTCTGAGAAACTACTTTGTGATGGGTGAATTCATATTACAGAGTTACACTGTCGTTTTCATTTAGCAGTTTGTTCACACTGTTTTCTTGGAATCTGTAATGGGATATTTTGGAGCACACTGAAGCTTAGGGTGAAAAATTAAATATCCTCAGTAAAAAATTAGAAATCAGCTTTCTGAGAAACCTCTTTGTGATTTGTGAATTGATATCATAGAGTTACATGATTCTTTTCATGGAGCAGTTTGGTATCACTGTTTTTCTGGAATCTGCAGAGAGACATTGGGAGTGTGTAGAGGCCAAAGGTGAAAAAAGAAATTTCTTCAGCTAAAAACTGGAGAGAAGCTTCTGGACAAACTCCTTTGTGATGTGTGAATTCATATCATAGAGCTAAATGTTTCTTTTCATGGAGCAGCTTGGTATCACTGTTTTTATGGAATCTGCAAAGGGATATTCGGGAGCTCCTAAAGGCCTATGGAGAAAAAGGAAATAACTTCAGATAAAAACTGGGGAAAGGCTTTTCGAGAAACAGTTTTGTGATGTTTGTATTCATCTCATAGAGTTTAACCTTTTTGTTGATAGAGCAGTTCGGCATCACTGTTTTTGTGTTATCTGAGAGGAGATATTTGAGACCACATTGAAGCCTTTGGTGAAAAAGGAAATATCCTCAGATTTAAACTGGAAAGAAGCTTCCTGAGAAACTGTTTTCTCATGGGTGAATTCATCTCACAGAGTTACACCATTCTTTTCATGAGCTGTTTGGTAACACTGTTTTTGTGGAATCTGCAAGGAGATATTCGGGAACACACAGAGTCCAATGGTGTGAAAGGAAATATCTTCAGGTAAAAACCAGAGAGAAATTTTCTGAGAAACTCCTTTGTGATGTGTGCATTCATCTCATAGAGCTAAACATTTCTCTTGAGGGGGCACTTTGGCTTCACTGTATTTTTGGTGTCTGACAAGTGCACAGTTTGGTAGCACTGTTTTTCTGGAATCTGCAGAGAGACATTGGGAGTGTGTAGAGGCCAAAGGTGAAAAAAGAAATTTCTTCAGCTAAAAACTGGAGAGAAGCTTCTGGACAAACTCCTTTGTGATGTGTGCATTCATCTCATAGAGCTAAACGTTTCTGTTGAGGGAGAAATTTGGCATCACTGATTTTGTGGTGTCTGAGAAGGGATATTTGGGTGCACATTGAAGCCTATGGTGGAAAAGGAAATATCCTCAGATAAATAGTATAAAGAAGCTTCGTGAGAAATTGCTTTGTGATAGGTCAATTTATCTCACAGTGTTAAACCTTTCTTTTCATTGCATAGTTTGGTAGCACTGTTTTTGTGGAATCTGCAGAGAGATATTTGGGAGTGCATAGAGGCCTAAGGTGAAAAATGAAAATTCTTCAGGTAACAACTGGACAGAAGCTTTCAGAGAAACTCCTTTGTGATGTATGCATTCATCTCATAGAGCCAATCATTTCTTTCAAGGAAGCACTTTGGCATTACTGTTTTTGTGTTTTCTAAGAAGGGATATTTGGGAGCTCATTGCAGCCTAAGGTGGAAAAGGAAATATCCTCATATAAAAACTAGACAGAAGCTTTCTGAGAAACCACTTTGTGATGTGTAAGTTCCTCTCACAGAGTTACATGATTCTTTTCATGGAGCAGTTTGGTAG
>NW_022332322.1:0-1759 GCF_002776525.5 Piliocolobus tephrosceles | reverse complement strand
TCCTCAGGCAAAAACTGGAAAGAAAATTTCTGTGAAATTGCTTTGTATTAGATATACTTATTCATGTACCAAGTTGTATTCGGGAGAATGTTGATGCCACTGGTGAAAAGGGAAATAGCCTGAGAGAAAACCTTGAAAGATGCCTTCTAGGAAACTATTCTGTGATATGTGTAATCATCTCACATAAATAACACTTTCTTTGCATTATGCAGCTTGGAAACTGTCATGGACTGATCCATGAAGAGACCTTCGCGATCCCATCCAGGACTATGGTGAAAAAGGAAATATCTTCAGATAAAAAGTTTAAAGAAGCTTTCTGTGATTCTGCTTTTTGCTTTGTTTATTCATCTCACATAGATGAAGCTTTCTTTACATTACGCAGCTTGAAAATTCTGTCGTGGATGGATCCGCGAATGGATATTTGGGATTACATTTGGGCCTATTGTGAAATAGCAAATACAGTCGGATAAAAACTGCAAAGGAACTCTGTGAGAAACTGCTTGGTGATGTGTGCATTCCACTCCTGGAGTTATAACTTTCTTCTCATAAGGCACAGTCTGAACACTGTTATTGTAAAACCAAAAGAGTGATATTTGGAGCACATTGAAGACTATGGCAAAAAGTGAAATGTCGTCCCATAAAAAACAGAAAGAAGCACTCGAAGAAACTGCTCTCTGACATGTCCATTCTTTTCACATGGATAAAGCTTACTCTAGGTTTCCCATTTTGAAAGACGGTCTTTGAGTGTTCTGTGAAGTGATAGTAAGTGGCACTCAGAGGCCGGTTTGAGGCAAGGAAATGCCTTGCATCGAAAATCGGACAGAAGCCTTCTGAACAACTCTTTTGTGATGCTTGCATTCATCTCATAGAGATAAATCATTCTTCGGAGTGAGCAGTTTGAAATCACTGTTTCTGTAGAATCTGAGAAGGGACATTTGAAAACGCTCTTTAGAATATCCTGAAAAAGAAATAACCTCAGATAGAAACCAGAAGGAAGCATTCTGTGAAATTGCTCTGTGTCATGTGAATTCCACTCACACAGTTAAGCTTCTCTTTTCACTGAGGTGTACCATAACGTTGTTTTTGTTTATTCTGTGAAAGGATAATCTGGAGGGCCTTGAGGCTTATGGTGAGAAAGGAAAAGTCTTCAGATAGAAACTGGAGAGAAGCTTTCTGAGGAGGTGGTTTGTGAAGTGTGCATTCCACTCACAGAAATATACCTTTCTTCTCCTAGAGGATTCTGGAAACTTTTTTCTAGAAAAAATTAGAAAACAGACATTCGGGAGTATATGGAAGGCTATGGTGAAAAAGGAAATATCCACAGACAAAATATTGGAAGGAAAATTTCTGTGAAAGTGCTATGTGTTAGATAAATTCATTCATCTCACATAGTTAAAACTTTAATTATATTATGCCGTTTGGAAACTCTGTCATGCACAGATCCACGAATGGAGGTTCGGGAGCACATTCAGGCCTATGGTGAAAGAGGAGATATCTTCAGACAAAAACTGGATAGAAGCTTTCTGTGAAACTACTTAATGATGTATGCATTCCCCTGAGGGAGTTATACCTCTTTTCTCACAAAGCAGGGTTTGAACACTGTTCCTGTGAAACACAAAATGTGATATTTTGGAACGCATTGAGGACTAGGGCGAATCGTGAAATATACTGAAATAAAATCGAGCAAAAAGCGTTCCAAGAATCTGCTCTCGGATATGTGCTTTCACTTCACAGAATTAATGCTTACTCTGTGTTGCCC
>NW_022332321.1:0-13716 GCF_002776525.5 Piliocolobus tephrosceles | reverse complement strand
ATTCTCCTGCCTCAGCCTCCCAAGTAGCTGGGATTACAGGCATCACCACCACGCCTGTCTAAGTTTGTTATATTTTAAATAGAGACAGGGTTTCACCATGTTGGAGACCACCAGGCTGGTCTTGAATTCCTGACCTCAGGTGATCCACCCACCTTGGCCTCCCAAAGTGCTGGGATTACAGGCGTGAACCACTGCACCTGGCCACGAAAAGTGGTTTTTTAAACAGTTTTATTGCGACCAGACTTGATGGCTTACACCTGTAATCCCAACACTTTGTGAGGCCAAGGCAGGCGGATCTCTTGAGGCCAGGAGTTTGAGACCAGCCTGGTCAACAGGGTGAAATCCCGTCACTACTGAAAATACAAAAATCAGCTGGGAGTGGTTGCACATGCCTGTAATCCCAGTTACTCGGGATGCTGAGGTTGCAATGAGCCGAACCCGGGAGGCAGAGGTGAGCTGAGTGAGCCAAGATCGTGCCACTGTACTTCAGCCTGGGTGACAGAATGAGACTCTGTCTCAAAAAAAAAAATAAAAATAAAACATTATTATTTTATTTTTATCCATTGACATAAAATAAACCGTGCATATGGACAATTATAGTTTGATAAGTTTTACCATGTGTATATATCTGTGAAACCATCACCACATTAGAAATAATGAGTGGAGCAGTATAAGTTCTCTATGACTGCAATAACAAATTACCACAAACTTAGTGGCTTAAAACAACATAATTTTATTTTATTTTATTATTATTTTTTTAAGACAGAGCCTTGCTCTGTCACTCGCCCTGAAATCACTACAGCCTCAAATTCCTGGGCTCAGGTGTGCACCACCATGTTTGGTTAATTGTTTTTATTTTTTATTTTTATATTTGTTTATTTATTTAGACAGAGTCTCACTTTGTCGCCCAGGCTGGAGTGTAGTGGTGCGATCTCGGCTCACTGCAGCCTCTGCCTCCCAGGTCCAACCGATTCTCCTGCCTCAGCCTCCCAAGTAGCTGGGATTACAGGTGCCCACCACCACGCCCTGCTAATTTTTGTTTTTTAGTAGAGACAGGGTTTCACTATGTTGGCTAGGCTGGTCTCGAACTCCTGACCTCAAGTGATCTGCCCACCTTGGCCTCCTAAAGTGCTGGGATTACAGGCGTAAGCCGCCGCGCCCGGCCTATTGTCTTTATTTTTGAAGAGATAGTCTTGATATGTTGTCCAGGTTGGTCTTAAATTCCTGGCCTTAAGCAAACCTCCCAAGTAGCTAGGATTACATGTGCATCCCACCACACCCAGCTGAAATGACACAATTTTATCATCTTACAGTTCTGAAGGTCAGAAGTCTGCAAGGGGTCTTGGAGGGCCAAAATCAAGATATCAGCAGGGCTGTACTCCTTTCTGGAGACTTCAGGGGAGAATCTATTTCCTTGCCTTTTCCAGCTGCGAGAGGTTTCTTGTATTCCTTGGCTCATGGCCCCTTCCTCCATCTTCAAAACCAGCAGGGTTGCATCTCTCTGATCATTTGCTGTGGTTTGCACATGCTTTGTCCCAGCCCAAAACTTATGTTGTGAGTTGATCTTCAATGTGGCTGTGTGGGAGGTGGGGGCTAGTGGGAAGTGTTTAGGTCATGGGGGAAGATCCCTCATAAATAGATTAGATTAATGCTGTCCCTCAGGGGTGAGTGAGCTCTTGCTCACCATGTTAGCCAGGATGGTCTCAATCTCCGAGAGAGCAGGTTGTTAAAGAGAGTCTGGCTTCCTCGGTTTCTCTCCTGCTTCCTTTCTCACTATGGGGTCTCTTTGCACACACCCACTCTCTTTCTGTTTTCCACCATGAGTGGAAGCCGACTAAGGCCCTCACCAGATGCAGTTGCCCAATTTTGGAATTTCCCGCCACAGAATCATGAGCCAAATAAAACTCTTTTCTTTATAAACTACCTAGCCTCAGGTATTCTGTTACAGTAACTCAATATTGACCAAGACACCATTCTTCCGTAGTCATACTTCCTTCTAACTCTGAATGCTTCTGTCTCCCTCTTCCATTTTTAAGGACTTTTGTCATTACATTGATTGGCCCAGCCAGATAATTTAAGATAATCTTAAAGTCAGCTGGCTAGCAACCTTGTTCCATCTACTTCCTTAACTCCCCTTTGCCATGTAAAGTAACATATTCACAGGTTCTGAGGATTAGGACATGGAAGTCTTTGGGGGACCATGATTCTGTCCATTACTGTTCTCATCACTTCTAAACATTTCCTCAAACCCTTTGTAACTCCTCCCTCCAGCCCTTCTCCATTCTTCTCTTCCCAAGTAACCACTGGTCTGCTTCCTGCCACATTATCTTGAGTTTATACGAATGGAATTAGACAGTCTGTATTCTTTTTTGTCTGGATTTTTTCTTTCACTAAGGGTGATAATTTTGAGATTCATTCATGCTATTTCATGTATCAGTCATTGATTCCTTTTTATTGCTGAGTAGTATTCCATTGTATGTTGCATTATGGTTTCTTTCTCTATTCATCTACTGATGGACATTTGGATTGTTTATGGTTTTTACAGTTTTTAGCTATTACAAATAGAACTGCTATGAGCATTTGCTTATCAGTTTTTGTATGGAACTATGCTATTTCTCTTGGATAAGTATCTAGAACTGGAAAGGCTGAGTCCTATTATAGATATATGTTTAACTCTTTTAGAAACAAACTTTGTGAAGTGATTAAAAAAAAAACAATAAAATGGTTGTATCATTTTACATTTGTACTAACTGTGTATGAGATTTCCAGTTTCCCCACATCCTCACCAACACTTGGTGTGGTTGGTTTTTAACATTTCAGCCACACAATATATTTTTTTAAAGATCAGGCTCTGATATTTACCCCCTGGGTGACTTTTGTTTGTTTAAGACAGGGTTTTGTTCTGTCCAGGCTAGAGAGCAGTGGCACAATCACAGTTCACGGCAGCCTCAGCCTCCTGGGCTCAAGCGATCCTCTCACCTCAGTCTCCTGAGTAGCTTAGATTCCAGGCCTCTGCCACCATACCTGACTAATTTTGTAGTTTTTGTAAAGATGGAGTTTTGCCATGTTGCCCTGGTCTTGAACTCCTGGACTCAAGCAATCCTCCCACCTCAGGCTCCCAAGTAGCTGGGACTACAAGCATGCATCATCATGCTCAGCTAATTTTTAAGTTGTTTTGTAGAGATGGGGTCTCCCTATGTTGCCTAGGCTTGTCTCTAACTCCTGAGCTCAAGCCATCTTCCCAGATCGGCCTCTCAAAGTGCTGGAAATATAGGCATGAGCCACTATGCCTGGCCCAGTTATGTGTTTTTTTATCATAGACACACAAAGATAATGAAAAACACCCAAATCCCCTTAAATTTTTTTCTATTTATATGTCTTAAAGATATAAAATTGTTTATCATTTAATTGTCTATTGTAGTAACAAAGGAAAAAGACCACTAGGTAAATATCCTCGATGGTGACTACATCTGATACACAACATGCTATGCAGTATACTACCCCTTTTTTTTTTTTTTTACATTGGATGTTTCTGGCTACAGGTTGAACAAGATTGTAGGAACAGTATTCCCAGTGAATTTACGGCCCCCTGTGTTGCTCAGAGACTAGGGCACATCAGATAGTAATGTCAGTTAAGCAGAAAATAGCCTTCTTCCCTCTGAGTTATCTTGCTCTACTCAGATCATTGTAAGGTGAAAGAGATCCACATGTGCATTTCTTCCTGTTGGTGTATAGACCCTGGTTGAGGGATATAGGCCAGGCCGCCATATTCGGGAAAGGCTAATGATAACATAAACCCAGTACACAGCTTATGATCCCTCTCCCATGTCATTTTTCTTCCCACCCCTCACTTCTCTACTCCTCCTTCCCAGAGGCTTCTTTTGCTTCCTAATCACTCAGTCCCCCTGTTCTCTGCAGCACCCAAATTAGGTCTTCAGTGTGTTTTTCTATCAAGAGTAAGTGTTGCTCACTCCTACTAGGATGGCTAAAATTAAACAACCAACCAACCAACCAACAGAAAATAACAAGTATTGGTGAGGATGTGGAGAAATCGGAACACTCGCACGTGGTCAATTGCTATGTAACACAGTGCAGCAGCTGCTGAAAGAGCTGGGCAGTTCCTCAAGGCGTTAAACATAGAATTACCAAGTGATCCAGCAATTCGTCTTTGAGGTATACACTGCAGGAATTGAACGCAAGAACCCAAACACATACTTACACACCAGTGTTCATTGCAGGGTCGTTTACCATAGCCAAAAGGTAGAGGCAGCCCAAGTGAATGGATAAACAAAAGGTGGCACATCCATACAATGGAATATTATTCAACCTTAAGAAAGAATGAAGTTCTGAGTCATATTGCAACATGGATGAACTTTGAAAGTATTGGGTTAGGTGAAATACGCCAGACCAAAAGGACAGATAGTGTAAGATCGCACTTCTATGAAATATCTAGAATGGGCAGAATCAGAGACAGAAATTGCATTAGAGGTTACCAGAGGCTGGGGGGAGGAAGGCATGAGGAGTTATTGCTTCACGGGGACAGAGTTTCAGTTTGGGAAAAGGAGAAAGTTCTGGAGACAAATGGTGGTGATAATTGTACAGCATCATGAATGTGATGAACATCATGAACTGAACATTTAGAAATGGCCAAAAGGGCAATTTTTATGTTATATGTATTTTACCACAATACAAAAATTCAGAAAAATAGAGAATGACTGGGTGTGATGGCTCATACCTGTAATACCAATGCTTTGGGAGGCTAAAGCAGGAGGATTGCTTGAGCCCAGGAGTTCGAGAACAGCATGGGCAACATAGCAAGACCCTGTATCTACAAATAAATAAATAAATAAATAAATAAATAAATAAATAATTAGTTGAGTGTGATGGCACATAGCTGTAGTCTTACCTATACAGGAGGCTGAGGTGGAGGATCTCTAGGTCCTGGGAGGTTGAGGCTGCAGTGAGCTGTGATTGCACCACTGCACTCCAGCCTGGGTGACAGAGCAAGACCCTGTCTCAATAAATAAATAAATAAAATATTTAAAGAACAATTGTAGTTTTGTTTGTTTGTTTGTTTGTTTTGAGACAGGGTCTTGCTGTATCACCCAGGCTGGAATGCAGTGGTGCGATCACAGATCACTGCAGCCTTGAGGAGTCTCAAACTCCTGCCCTCAAGTCATCTGTCTACCTCAGCCTCCCAAAGTGCTGGGATTACAGGAATGAGCCACTGGGCCTGGCCTAATTTTTAAATTTTTTTGAGGAGATGGGGGTCTTGCTATGTTGCCCATGCTGGTCTCGAACTCCTGGACTCAGGCAATCCTCCCACCTCAGTCTCCTGAGTAGTTGGGACTACAGGTGCTCTACCATGCTTGGCTATTTTTTTTTATTTTTAGTAGAGGTGAGGTTTTGCTATGTTCCCCAGGCTGGTACCCAACTCCTGGGCTTGAGCAGTCCACCCTCCTCAGCCTCTCAGAGTGTTGGGATTATAGGTGTGAGCCAATGCGCCTGGCCCAATTGTACTTTTATTAAGCTGGGAACATATAATAATCTGGTTTAGGTTAATAAATCGTCATCTTAAGGATATCTTTTGAGGGCTTGCTTTAATGAACAAATGAGAATAATTCCTAATTAGTATAGCACTTTTTGGGGGAAGCTTGGAGGAAAAAAAACAACCCAGTAAAATGAGATACTAATTACTATGCTAGAATCCAAGAATATATCTGGAATATTCAAGGTCACATTTTTGGATGCATGCTAACAATATCAGCACCACAATAAGGGAAAACACAATTTCTAGTTATGTAATATTTACTAATGCATGAAAAACAATCCATTAGCTTTGTTGAAGGAGAATTTGTGCCAATTAATTGATCAGAGCTATATTTTAATACACTTTTGAAAACACCTGTCCTGAATCGGCTAATTATTCTAGATGGTTATTGAAACATTATACTAAAACTCTAAAGCCACATTTCTGTATTTATTTATTTCCTGCCAGTTAGTTCAAAGGTAATTGCAGTGTCATTGCATGGGGACTCCCCTCACAGCTCATGTACAGATTGGCAATTACCAGTTCTTTTCCTCTGACTGGAATATGTATTCCTAGCGCTGGAGGCTTTGCCTCAAACGTCCCTGTTTCCAAGTTGGGAGTATGTATTTATCTTGTCTGTGCCATCTTTAGGAAATTCACAGCAAGGTTTTGCTCCTTGATTCAGAAAACCTTTTTCCTGTTTTAGCAGTCTCTCCACCTAGGGTTGGTTGTTGCATAAAGGATCTAACATCGCACAGCTTCTGAAATGCCAGACGCGTAGGGTTTTAAGAGACGAAAACAGGACATATTTACCCATTCTCATGTTGGTGTGGCCTACAAGATGCTTTCTGGGACACAATGACAGGTCAAATGCAAATGTAACAGCAAAGCGAAAAGCAAAAGGACACTCAAGTTACCCAAGGATGAGGTAGCTACACTGAGAGTCCTGAAAACTGAAGAGCAGATATCGTGTAAAAAGAGCAAGTAGAGAACAGCACGAACTGTTTACGTGTATGTAAACAATCACATGGCTCCATGACCTGCCATGTTTACGCCATTGAAATGATTAGCAAGCCTTTTCTTCGTGCAGCAAAGGTTCGATATTGCCAGCTTCTGTCAAAACCATCCCCTAATGCAAATTAGTGGAGTCCAAATTCCTTAGATCTCATTAATTATGAGCTTACTGACACCTAGCAAAAAACTTGCACGGGTTTGAAATTCAAACCCTGAAAGCAGGAAAGTTGAATAAGGCAGGAAGGAAAACATAAAATGTGTTCACAGTTGAAAAACAGGATGGACTAAAATGTAATGGCAACATAGTTAAGTGGGAGTTTCACATTCGAAGGTGTTACCAGACAGAGGTTAGATATGTTCTCCTGCCTTTGGCTGACTTTCCCTGGGGTTCCTGGCAGGGTCAGGGTGAGTGAAAGGAACCAGACTCAGGGTGATTGCGGCAGGGGGCTAGGGGCCGGTCTCAGCACCAGCCTTTCATTTCTGGTCAGGATGGAAGCTGGCAGGATCATTTAGAACTAAGAACTTGCTCTCAATCTCTGGTTTAAATCCATTCTGCAAAAGTCTGGATTTAAATCCACTCTGCAAAATTCACTCCAACACCCACAGGCTTTCTTATTTTCAGAGTAAACCATTTCATGGCAAAACACCCAAACATGTCTGACTCTGCCTCCAATTGTGTAGGCACCCCACAGAGACAGGAAGCTGCCACTCATGGTGAGAGCATGAAGTTTGGAGCCACCCCCAGGGACACACCTGGGCTACCCCCTGACCTTCCCTGGGCCTCAGTTTCCTCATCTGTAAAATAGGGACAGAAACAATGTCTTCTTTAGGCTTGTTATGGGGAGTCAATGAGGTCATTCTTGTAGAAGGGTGTGGAAGTGTCCAGCTGATGGCAGACGCTATTTGACAGATGCACAGAGGGCATGCTCTTGGCTGTTGTTTTAAGATGACAAATATGAGGGAGGAATCTTTTGCCTCTTAAGTGGACGTAAAGGGATTATATTCTCCTTAAGCCTCCTGGGAACCTGGGGGAGAGAGACGTTGGTGGGAGAGGGGGATGAAGGGAAGGAGGGGTGTGAGGAGAGAGAGAGACAGAAAGAGAGAGAGAGAGAGAGTCCTTGATGTCTTCAGCGACATGGGAAAGAGACAAGGTGTGCCCTGTATTCCTCCCTCCTCACCCTCTTTCTCTCCAATCCCTCTCCCTGCCTGAGCCCAGTTCCCCACGCCTGAGGCCCAGTGAGGCAAGGTCTTGTCTCTGCTGGCTGTAAGCCAGTCTTCTTATTTATTTATTTTTTGTAGAGACAGGGTCTCACTATGTTGCCCACGCTGGTCTCATACGCTAAGGGCTCAAGCAGTCCTCCCGCCTAGGCCTCCCAAAGTGCTGGGATTACAGGCATGCCACTGCGCCCGGCCCACGAGTTTTCTTTCTGCACATTGCTCAATAAAGGCTGAAGTGTCGCCCCTTCCAGGAATTGTTGGTTCTTTAGCAGGAAATGTTGAAACCCTAAGAAATCCTGCAGGATTCCAAGAATCTCAGGCCATGCCCTGGGGAACAGAAATCCTCAGCAGTGACATGACCCGGAGTGACCAACACCTGCTGGGAAGGTTGGCTGGCTGCAGTCTTTAAGTCCCTCCTCTGCGTTTGAGCACTTGAGCACCAGGACTCTTGCAGCTTTAGGTGCAACAAGGTGTGCGGGAACCCCAAATGCCCATGGCGTTCAGAAGCCGTGGCCTCACCAGGAGGAGCTCTGGTCCCAGAGGGGGACTTTAGCAATGACGGCATAGGAGGCGTGATTCTGGAAAGATTCTGGAGGGACACAGCACAAGCACAAGCACAGAGATTAAATGCCAACGAGGACCACTGTGGGGACCTCAGAGCACCAGGGATGGACAGAAGGTTCTAGAACTACACAGGCATGCAGCAGCTGTAAAATACACTCACGATAGCAAGGCGTAGTAAAATGTCTCGCTGAAAATTTTGATACTGATTACAGCTTGAAATGATAGCATTTTTTGATATACTGGATTAAATAAAATGCATTATTAAAACTAATTCCACTTCTTTCTTTTTACCATTTAAATTATGTCTATTAGAAAATTGAGGACGGGGTCTGGTGCAGTGGCTCACGCCTGTAATCCCAGCACTTTGGGAGGCTGAGGCAGGCGGATCACGAGGTCAGGAGATCGAGACCATCCTGGCTAACACGGTGAAACACCTTCTCTACTAAAAAATACAAAGAATTAGCTGGGCGTGGTGGCAGGCGCCTATAGTCCCAGCTACTTGGGAGGCTGAGGCAGGAGAATGGCATGAACCCGGGAGGCGGAGTTTGCAGTGAGCCGAGATTGCACCATTGCACTCCAGCCTGGGTGACAGAGTGAGACTCTCTCTAAAAAAAAAAAAAAAAAGAAAAGAAAAATTGAGGACGGGTGCGGTGGCTCACGCCTGTAATCCCAGCACTTTGAGAGACTGATCGGAAAGGATCACTTGAGCCCAGGAATTTCAGACCAGCCTGGGCAACAACAACAACAACAACAAATCTTTTTTTAATTAGCTAGATGTGATGGCATGCACCTGCAGTTCCCACTACCCAGGAGACTGAGGTGGGAGGATCACTTGAACCCGGGAGGTGGAGGCTGCAGTGAGCCGTGATTGCATCACTGCACTCCAGCCTGGGTAACAGAGTGAGATCCTACTTCACACACACACCCAAAGGAAAAATAAGTTGGGGAAACGTGGAAATTAAAGACAAATTTTAAGTTAAAAAAAAGAAAGAAAATTGCGATTGGCTTTGGTCAGCACTAGGCTAAAAGTTTCTACAGAGGAAAACAGGCCACACCTGACAGTTCAAAGGCGGCAGGTTCCTTAGGGCTAATACTGCGGGGGAAGTGGAGCAATAGTAAATTTCTGAGGAAGGTGCAGTGCAGAGAGCACTCACTCAGGCAGAGTGACGAGGGCAAAGTTAACAGGTTGTTAAACGTGCAAGGATGAAAAATATATCTCTCATGTGCATGTCTCTGCAGGAGCTACTAGAGAATATATTTTAGCAACACAAAATAGTAAACCAAGAAGGGAGGAAGACAAGGAAACCAGGAGACAAGATCCCATGCTGGAAAGAGATTGGGGTATTTTAGGACACTAGCCGTGTGCTGGGTTTAAAGCTAAACTGGTATATCGCAGAGCAGGAGGACACATGGCTCTCAGTGGCAGTGTTTGGGTGGAGACATGGGCGAGTGAGGTTATTGAATGTGTGTGAGCATTTGGGGAAAGCATCACGAGGCATTGGAAAGCATTTGGAAAAAAATCAGAGAACATCTCTAGAAAACTAAGCAATTACATGAGACAGTTATTAATCCCAGAAAATACTCAGAGTTGTACACGAAAGGAAATGCAGTCATAGTTTGCCACGTGGATCAACAGAGAGCATATGAAGCTATAATAATAGAAAGACTCTATTAGGGGCCAGGCGTGGTGGGTCATGCCTGTAATCCTAGTGCTTTGGGAGGCCTAGGTGTGAGGATTGCTTGAGGCCAGGAGTTCCAGACCAAATTGGGCAACAAAGTGAGACCCCTTCTCTACAAAGTTTTAAAAATTAGCTGAGTGTGGTGGAGTGTGTCTTTAGTCCTAGCTACTTGGGAGGCTGAGGTGGGAGGATCACTTGAGCCCAGGAGGTTGAAGCTGCAGTGAGCCATGATTGTGCCACTGTACTTCAGCCTGGGAAATGGAGCGAGACCCTGTCTTTAAAAAAAAAAAAAAAAAAAAAAGACTATTAACTTTTTTTTAACTGATAGTATCTAAATTGAGGGGATGGGTCAAGGCAAACTGGGGTAGTTAGGCCAGAAAAACCCTCCCGTATCATAACAGAAGTTGATAAAAATGACTAAAATTAATAAAATGAGAAGTAACGGTATACGCAAATTATTTGGAAATATAGAGGAAAATTCTAGAAGGAACAGAATGGAATGAGAGTTGTTGCTCCTGGGGTGGAGGATGGGGGTGAGGAAAGATGGAGCAAGGATTGCTAGTACCTTTGATTCAATTATGTACATACTTTAGTTGGATTAAATAATAATTATTTTTTCAAGTACATGGTAATTTCTCCCCCATGAGCTTCTTCGGTGATATTTCAATTCAATTCTGGTGACATTTCAATGAGTTGATGCATTTTCTGTGAGCTGCTTGCTACACTCAGTCCTGCCCTCTCTGCTGAGGGGCTGATGCCAGATACTCACCCCTTACCACGGAACCAGCAAGCTGTGCCTTTCCCTCGGGGCCCCCCATGCACGTCTCCTCCTTGCAATCTTTCTCCTGTCATTGCACAACTATTCAGGTCACCGTAGATTATTTTAGAGACAGTGGATAAGACGCTAATGAATACTTGGAGTAGCATTTGTTGAAAATGAAATGCTGGCATGCATATTTTAACGGGAATCAGTTTGGATCAGCAAATAAACACAGAGTTGGGGAAGACATGCAAGGGGACCTCTTCTCTCCTTTAGTGTTTCATCAACTCAAGGAAACTTGTTCTTCAAGGCAGCTATTTCTCCACCTAATTGCATCATTTTTCCCCCAGCTACGTTTTCAGAGGAAGAGTTCCCCATCTTGTATTTCACAACTGACAGTATTTGCCACGAATTCACTAGGAAAAAAACAAAACATGTCTTTTCTGTGTGGATGTGAACACGTGTAAAAAGCTGGGTTCTGACCGTGTGGTGGATTTTTAGAACCACCATTTTTAATGGCTAGAATTAAGGTCTCCCATTTGTAGTTTCTCTTTCTCCCCGTCTTGTCCCCTCCTTCCCTCCTCCACCTTTTTTTTTTTTCTCTCTCTCTCTCTGTCTCCTTCATTTGCAAGCTCACATAACCTTGTACAATTGAATTCTTACCCTGGAGATTGTCATAGCAGAACCAATTGTGCCCTAGGAAATAAATGATACAAGAATTGAAGCACAGTGTCAACATATGGTAGAAGAACTGTCAATAATGTTTTGAAAAAGTGGGGAGATTGGAGGCTATTACCCTGGGAGGAGGAAACAATTGTTTAATAAATGTAAAAGCCACAGAAATGCAGCAACGTCTTGTCTGGCAAATATTGCATTTGTGGGAACCACTGACTGAAGTCATTTGAAAATGTAGCAGAAGCATCCCAAACAAGTTAGGGGGTCAGAACTGGCCATGTCATTGCATTAATGTAGCCACCTTCTACTGCAGAAGCATCTTTCTGAAAGAGGGACTTTTTGTCATGCTCATTGTGGAATGCTTTTTGGTGTGTGCATGCGTAAGAAATATTAGTTTTATTTAACTAGTTTTCACAGGTGAATATTCTATAAAAACTTTACAGATTGTACAGTTGATATATAGTTCAAACTAATGAGCGAAAAGGTAGGTCCCACAGATGCAAACACACTGTATGACTCAATCCAAGGTAAAGGCGGATTTACACACTGTACAGCTCTTCATGTGGCCAGGGAGGTGGTCAGTTCTAAGTATATACTTCAAAAATGTACAAACAGAAGGTTTTGATTTTATTTTGCTCATCATACATTCAATATGATTGCAAACTCAGAAGCCTAACTAGAAGGAGAGGTGTGGAGTCTGGAGTCAGTACCGCCTCCTGGAAGGAATGCACGTGTCGATCCATGCAGGGAAACTTGGACACCATACTGAATTCACTATATTATATAAACATAAAAGCACAGACCAAGAACATTCAATGAAGAATATAAGGTAGTTCTTTTTTGTTTGGAAAGGAGATTTTGCATTTAATAGGGTACCAAAAGAATTTTAACTTATTAAATAAAATGTACTCTAAGTGAACCAAAAATTACACTATATAAACATAAAAATACTTTGTTTTGCTGTCATACATCAATCATATCTGCAAAAAGAAAACCAAAACTGTATATAAAGTAGCATTTCTCACTCAGCAACAAGAAGCACTGATGTAGTTACTTTTCAAAAGGGTCAAAAAACTATTTAAAACCCGCTAAAGACTAACTTGTAAATTAGATATTCAAACTTAAGCTATTCAGTGATTCACTAATACTGCAAAGCAAGCTTTCTTCTAGAGATATTGGCTTCCTTATATTAACTGGGTAAGAACTGGATGTATTTTAAAAAGAAAGGGAAACAAACTGATATCTCAGCATGACTCTTAAACGTATGTCTGGTTTAGAAGTATGCTCCTCAGTGAATTTTTCATCAGAAGTATTTGTCGTAGAAGCTAAGTCTTACTTTTGATTTGGAATTTCCTGAATCTCAGGTATCTGTGCCTACTTGGAGAAAAAGCCAATGCCTCAGATCACTCTGTATCTCTATGTAGGCCAGGGAAGGGGAGGTGGGCTAATACCCCGTTAGATTCTCTGTTCTAGAAAGAAAACATGAGGAAAACAAACATTATTCAAGATTTTTCTGTCACCAAAATCAATAAAACACACCTCTGGTTTTATACGAAACTGGCCAAAGACAACAGAAATTAGAGATTCTAAGAGCATTCTTCAGCTCATCATTATACTTTCATACTGTGTCTATATAAGTATAAAGTACTGATGCTTAGACAAATAAGCATAGTACTATTTTATTTTATTTAACTTTATTTTATTTCATTCCATTTCATTTTATTTTATTTGAAAGCTGCAGTACTTTCAAACTACTCGATACTAAACAGTGGATTTTCTCAGTACAGCTTCCACACGAAAGCTACCAGGGAACTTGTTTCAGGGTGTGAGAATGGATAAGGACAACTGGAACCAATGGTGTTCTTCTCAGTCCGAATGCAGTGTGGACGGCGGGCACCTTGACACTGGACACTCATTCATCTTCCTGTGTAAATGTTTCCACATGGAGTCTAAAGCTTGGAAAAAGCCCCAGATTTTTTGAATACTTCACATGTTCTCTCACTGGCTTCTTCAGATCATTCCTCATATTGCAGCACACCAAGGCTTTGGATTTCTTCAGCATTACGGGCTTATATGAGACAAGTTTCTTAATCTGAGCCACAGATACCTGAGTGAAGGTCCAGAACCCAAACACCTGGGAGAAAAGGCCGTTGCCAAATGCCTCCTGTGCGATAAGCTGAAACCCACTAAGCAGCCTCTGACTTGCAGCTGGTCGTCCCATCATCTTCGGAAATGTAATGCTACATCAGCTATCTGGAATCTGTCTGGAGGTAGTA